>NW_021940750.1:9467820-9550298 GCF_001715985.3 Manacus vitellinus
CGGGAGGGACCCGTCCCCCGAGAGAACCGGACCCTGTCGGTGTGTGCTCAGGTGTGCGTCGGGAACACCCTGCCCAAAAAGCTCCCCAAACGCATGAAGTGTTTGCTGTGGCTGGGGACACGATGTGGCACAGCGCTCCTTGACTGGTGAGCCTGCGGTACCGGTTCTTCATACGTACTCCTCTAAAGAAATCCGGAACAAAAAAGCAAATAATCGCCGCACTCCACCCCCACCCCTTTTAGCTGAGGGATGTAACCCCCACGCGCCTGTTGTTAGATCTGGACGCCGACAGGACATCCCTGCAGTGAAGGAAATCAAATATAGGCATCAAAAGAAGTATTTGTCTGCAGCTTCACTATTAAAATAGTGAAACATAATCTCAGCAAAATGTGTTTTTCCACCCAGAAGGACCTCTTCAGATTCAGAAAATTGCCCGAGGAAGAGGATTGAGAAAATAAAGCATAAGCAGTAAAAATAAACTAAAATCCCTTCTCTGGCTACATTAACTCTTAGGCAGCACAAGAACACAAGAAAAAAATGGCTTTCTTTGGCATTAGTAATCAGGAGATTGCAGTCCTGAACCACGGTTTGCAAGCAAACCAATGACTCCTCTGTACCTCTGGCTTCCCTCTGAAAAAATTGAAGTAACAGCAGCTCTCTGCAGTGAGGAGTAGCTGGCTAGTGCCTCTGAAGTGCCCTACAGTCTTCAGACAGAAGTGAGAGAGGTTTTTATTTCTGTCCCTTTACAGAAAGAGAAATTAACATATCCTGGGTTAAAATGGTAACCTGAAGTGACACCAACTCAGAAATGGCAATTGATCCTGAGCCCAGAGACCCATCTTTAACCAGCATCCTGCTTTTTCTAAGGAGCTACTGACTTTGGGCTCTTCTCTGGTCTTCCCAGGCCCTTGATGCAGTCCACATTTTCTTTCTCGCAGGCACAAGGATTCCTGGTTCTCTCTTGCTTTCTGTAGTACCAGAAATGATGAGCTAATGTTTTTAGCAGAATAAGGATGTTTTTATGACCTCTGTTTAATGACTCAGCATTTGTGGTATCAATAATAAATGGTCCAAATGATGAGGCAACATCGGATCTGTACAGGCTCCAAGGCAATTATAATGAAGGATTCTCAAGATGTCTGGCCGCAGTGACTGTCAAAGGTAGGTATTCTCTTGAGAGGCTACTCCTTCAGCCCCAGAACGGCAGGGCCAGCAGACGCTGCACACTCAAAGCCTGCCGCGGCTGTGCATAGCTCTGCATAACCCGGGATTGCCCGGGCTGCTGTCTGGCGTTCCCTCCGCGCTTGCCCGGGGAGCTCTGGGTACAAACCTCTGTAGCTGCTCCGAGGATGCCACAATGCAGCAAACCAGCCTGTCACCAAGTCACCTGATTGCACAATCTCACTGTGACAGCTGGAGATTCAAAAAGATGGAGCATTTTAAAGGGGAAATGGAGAATAATATGCAGCTAGCCCTACCTCAGCAACCGAGCTGTGCAAGCTAGGGCAGCACTGCATGTGCTAGTGACCTCAAGCTGGATGGAAAAAAACCCCCACAATTACGTTATATAAATTTCAGCAGAGCTGAGAAGGAAAATGTTAAGATAGCTAAGGCATCTTTGATGTTCTAAGAAGCACCTTTAAAATACCATATTGGTATAGGCAGTTAGAGAAGACAGCAGCCTGATGCAGTGCTTATGTATTTATTGTGAAATAGCATCCATTAGAATGCACTGAGGACTGTGCTAGAGGTATAGTCAAGGGAGACCATGAGAGAGATCATTTCACAGTATGAGACAGCATCAACGTTTCACAGCATGAGAGGAGAGAATGCTTTACAAGGAGCAGAGAAAAGGTCAGAGAGGAAGAAGAGAGCTAAGAGATACTCACCTACGAGAAGAAGAAATCAACAACCAAAGATGGACTGGAAAAAAAGAGAACCTTGTCTAGGGAATACACAAATCTGTATTCTCCTGTCTAGTCACAGCATGCAGAGAGAGGAAGGAGGAGGTAAGGAGAAAGGAGAGGGCTCCCAGAATAAGAAGGGAGGGGGATGAGGCAGCGAGGCAGGGTGAGGGGAATGAAGACAAACACTGTACTGTGCTGAGGGGACAGACAGGAGGGAGAAATGCCAGAGCGAGCACCTGGTAGTGGTGTTGTACATCTGAGAGCTTGTTCAACTCTCCCCAGCTGCAGGAGCTGCTCCAGCCTTGTTTCTTTCAGCCTGAGCTAGTAATGGGAGAAAAAAAAAAAATGAAGTTGAGATTGTAATACAGTGAAAATGGGAGTAGGATGATACCTGCGGACAAAGGAGAGACAATTTCTAGAAGTGCCCTTTTGTCAGGCATTCACCAGGAGGCTTGAGCTCTCCAAGGCCTGGTGCTGGGAGAGAGCACCATTCTCTGCAGAGTATCCAGGCTCGTGCACAGAAAACTGGCTCCAAGATGAAAAGAGTTTGTGGTGACTTAAGTATGCTCTAGCCTCTCTGCAGCCACTTTTGAACAGGCACAGGAGATGCAGCTGATCTTATCAATGGTCTCATAATTCCTTCATGTGTGTGTTATCTTTTTCTGAAATAACAGAGATCATATATAACACGTGGTCTTGGTCCTCTATATGTGTGCCCCAAACCAGCTCAGATGTCTCTGCACCAGCCTGGCTGGTTCTGGAAGGATTTCTCCATTTGGGTCCAGCATAACACCTGACTGTATAGAAACATCTTGGAAAGTAGCATAATCATACTTTTTTTCTGCTTTACTCTTGTATCTGGGCACACTAAGGAGTGCAGTGCAGCAGTACCCAAGCTAGTTCCTCACTTATCCATTTTTGTGTTTTATTTGTGGCATATTCTTACACTGAAAATAAAGTTACTTAGATCTTCAGGAATGCTTTAATGTGGTCATTGCACTGGTATCTGAGTGCAACACAAGTATCGCTGCCACTGTAGTCATTCCCAGTGAGGTAAGATCTCACTCTGCAAACTGGACTTTGAAGTTCAGGCATGTTTCAGTTAAAAGGAATCCTAAATTTTAGATTCATAGTATCTCTCTTTCCCCAGAGAATTTAGTTTTATATGGCTCCTTATATTTAAATTCCAGTTGTGGATGCTCATCCCTTCTGTAAATCCAGTCCCCGTCTAGAAAAAGGAGCACCTGGAAATTAATCTTACCAATTTAGTTCAAGTGGCTTGTCTGACACTGCTTAGGAACTAATAAGGAATTAGATTCCTCTTTCCAGAGCAGAGTTTAACTATCTGGCTTATTAAGTCATCCTTAGCCTAATTTCGTGACTCACTTTCTACATGCTAACAGGTTCTGTAGCAAATGAAACGGGAATCTCACCCTATAACACTCCTCGCTCTCTACCCAGGCCTGATTCAGGATGACTTAGGCCAGCCAGTGCATCGAAGGAAACACTTTCACGAAAAACTTCATCACAGTTGTTTAAAACCTCTCAAGCTGGAGTCAGGGTTTTTCCCTCCTTGGGGAAGTTTGGCTCTTTCTTTCCCCTTTGCCTGAGGAGGCCTCTCCTTGGGTATATAGAATAGAGAGGAGATGCTGTGTGTTTATTTAATAACCCCACACCCACACAGATGTACAACCAAAACATGGGCTTCTCTGACAGGAAACTGAGGAACAAAGAGCAATCTTGAGGCTTGCAAGGAAATCAAAGAAGGAACTAATTTTTTTTTTCCTGAGGGGACCCCAGTCACTGTGGTGACAAATGTTAGTCAAATCCACAGAGTAGGAAGTGGATTTTGAAGAACACCAAAAATCACGTGCTGTCTCAGATCAGCTTGCATAGGTCTTCATGCAATAGCATGGAAATTGCTTCCTTTGTCTCTTCTTGCTTTTGGTGCTGGTAGAAAAAAATACAAGCCATGGATTTTCACTGCCTTCACTCATCTGGTGAGTTTATTGGAGAAAATATGAAGGAAATTTTCAAACATGATTCCTTCAAGCTGGAGTAGGTTCCCTAGTCTGATGGTTCCTCTCCTCCTCTTTCTTTTGCATGTATCAGGCGCTTGGGTTCTTTCTGTGGCTTCAGACACTAGTGCCATATTCATCACTCCTGAAAAATCTCAACAAGAGGCAGGAGTTAAGTCCACAAAGGTTCTTGACTTATCTCTGCCCAAATTGAAGATGTTTAAACATTTGTTCATTTAACCGTGCGTGTGCCAGTCTCTGCCAGTAAGGTGCTGTTCTTGGGATCAACCTCAAGATATTAAAGCCTAGGTAGCAATCCACAAGGAACCCAGAGCTATTTTTGAAAACTCTGGCCTTTCTCTCTAGGATTGCTGAAATCATTCCCTTACTCAGAACATTTTCTTTCCTCTAGATATAGATTATAATAGTAAAGTTTGCTTGAGTATTTAGTTCTGCTTTCCTTCAAGGCATTTTTCTGTAATGGATACCTGCCATGCCTTATGGGTTGGTGAGAGCCTGGCTCTGAAATAAAACACTGCAGATAGGAAACTTTTACTCCTAACAGATATGACTGAAGTGCCGTGCAGCAAAGCATGGCAGCATCTTTTACCGTCACAATACCCTGTTTAGGAAAGCCCTCTCCAGGGCTGCTCTGTTCAAGGTATCCATGGGAAAGAATATTAGTAAGACATTATTTTATAGACACTGTCAAAGCTGTTGTTCAGGGATCATCTCTTTGGACTGATGGAAAAATTGCTCAGCAGAGTTTTAGTGTCTTCCGCTGCCTTCTGCCATCTTTGCCTCCATGTGGATTAGGTTCCAGAAAGAGAACAGAGCAGCCTAAAACTTCTAGAACAAGCAGCAGGCAAGATTTACCTGAGATGTGACTGATGTCTGGCTAAGTAAGCCTGTGTTTGCTTGAATCTTTAATGAAAATAAATAGAAGAATCCCTCATGGTTTCTATTCTGGATTCAGGGGCAGAAGAAAAGCAAATACTATATATGTAGAAATTACAAACCCCAAAGCGTTTGGAGGTAACTCTGTTTCTGTTATTTTGCCACGTTTAACAAAATGCAAACATAGTTTTGGGGAGAGACAAGCCACTTTACAAATCTGCACATGTGCGGTCCAACTTGATCCAATAATCTGTTTTGGGGAGATGTGTTTCCCATTAAAAATGCCAGGAGATGGGAGGTTTGGGTTTGGGTTGTGTTTGCAGACATGCTTCAGGCCTTCTCAATGTCCTCAAGTTCACCTCTCTATTTTCCTGTTTGCCCAGCTGTGAAAGAGGAAAGACATTGCCTTTGCTAGAAGGCTTTGAGACAAGCCAATGGAAAACAGGATAAACAAAGAGGTGTTACATTTGAAGAGTTTCTAAAATGTCAAACAACCCAATGCTAGCACTTCACTGACACATCTTGTAACTCTGAGCCAGCCAAGAAACTGAGACAGAGAATAGAGAAGGCACATGATTTACCTAAAGTGCTTTTGAATGTCATTGACAGAGTGGGATAATTATAATAAATAATTTTATTTCATACAATATCTCTGTTACATATTATACTGCAAAATATAACTGAGAGACTAAATATTTCTAAACCTGTTTTTTTATTTATACAACACGACGTGCAAAGTGATCTGATCAACAGTAAACTGACAAGTGTCTGCTCCAAGTCACAATACAGTTCTCAAACATCAGTCAAGTAGTGATAATAAACCAGAGAGAGGAGGGGAATGGGTAAGAGGAAGTGATGGAAAAGACAAGGTTACAATATAAAAAAGAGGATAGATGAAGAAGTTTGAGAGAAATTACATAATATGAAGGAAATTGAAAAAGAGTTCCTCTGAGATTTGAAATTATTGGAGAGTGGATGTGTCAAAGGAATTCATAAAAGTGATTCAGAGCTAAAAATCAGGGTTCAACTCTCTACTTTCATTTTTCAAATATCCACAAGGAGCTGCTCAAGAACATTCCACAGGCCAGGATTTTTTGAATAACAAAAACATCTGAGATTAACAAAAAACATTCACAAACAGTGCTGAAGCAGCAAGAGTGGTGGCTAAATCTGTCAGATAGGCTGTCTACTATAAATACAAGTTATCTCCCCTGCTTTCTCCATTCACTAAATTTTCCTATCTCATTAGTGATGACAGTTCCCTTCTTTAACTGCTGTTCTGAAATGCTGCGCACTGTGAGTATCACCCATGCTTTGCACTAGAGCCATGGAGGCCTCTAAAGTGCTTTGGGGTTATATAGAATGAAAGTTCCCATAGGCCTGCTTCTTAAAAGCATTTAGACACCCAAATGTAGAGGTTGCTACTACAGGGTTTACCAAGATAAATTAGCAACAATTCATGCCTCTTTGTTTTGGTGATCCAAACATCAAATGTCACTTTGGCAATGGAGGTTCCAATATTCAAACATTGAAATAATGTCAAAAACATTGTCTTCTCTGGCAATCTTTCTGGGTTATGTTTTTTACTTTTTTGAGTAAGCACTTAGTTTTAGCATGCCTACTTTCATTCATGTCTTCAAAAAATACTTTGGCTATTTTTGTTAATACAATGTGTGCATGAGGCCAGGTTACTTACTTATTATAGGTGCATGTCACAGACAAAGAGAGAAGTTTCTAGACAAAGGAACAAAGAAGGGGAAAGGAAGTCACCCAGTAACTTATATTTCCAGTGTATTATGCCAATTTCCAATTGGTAAAGTGACCACATGCGGGAATGTCTAAAGAGAGAGAAAATCAATCATGGACTTTTACAGTCCTCCAGTTTTCTTTATTAGTTATCTTGGCAACCTTAATTCATTTTGTTGTCATTAAATGGTAGTACTTAAAGGGCAGAACAGAGAGAAAGTTGCATGTTTAGCTTATTGACATAATCATAATAATTTATAAATATATATCTCTCCTACAGCATAATGGAATCTCAGATATTACTATCACCTAGAATGACCTCTTAGATATCACAAACCATTAATTTTCATGGACATATTCCAGTATCAAAAGCTACAACTCATGCTTGACAATTTGCAGTTGGCTGTAGGACAATAAAAAATGTCTTCATTTCGGTGAAGACATAAGTAGACAAAGAATTCCCCACATTAGCCTGCTCTAGTAGTTAATAATTTTCTGTGTCTCATTCTTCACTTGAATTTGTCTGGCTTAATAATTCCTCCACTCAGTCCTCAGTATGACTTAGTCTGCTCAGAGCCCTTTCCTGCTAGTATTTTATGCCTCCAACAGTACCAGTTCATTAATCAAGCTATAAATCAAGTCATCTCCTTTCCAGTAAGTCAGACAGGTTGAGGACTGTAAGGTTTCTGAAATAAGGCACTTTCTTTAGATCTTGAATAATTACCAAGCTTCTTTTGCACCTTCCCCAGCTTTTCAACAATCTTTGAAAATAAATATCCTGCATATGATTAGTCTCATGAGTACCACAAAGGGAAGAAAAGCAACTTGGTACTTCTACCCACAATTCCCATGTTTATGTATTCAAGGATGGATTTCACCCTTTTTACCACAGTATCTCATTGGAGTGGAACTGCTCCATACTCTGATGACCCTGATCCTTTTCAGAGCGCTGTTTTCCAAGGTAGAGTTTCTGATTACACATCTGCTAATCTCCTATCTGGTTCCCACATGCATTCCCACATGCATAACTTTGCATTTGGCTGGAGTAAAAGGCTTTCTGCTTGAACATGTCTGATTTGCTAGGTGATACAGCCTGCCCTATATAAATGCTCATCATTGCCATTCTACCAGGCTTTCTAATACCTGCATATTTTATCAGCAGTGAGTTTCTATTTACTTCTAGGGCAATGATGGAAATGTTGAATAGTACTGAACCTAATACATGGCTTTTGCAAAGCACAGGTGACATGGCTTTATTCTGTTCCATGTCCAGCAGACAAACTGGCCTGGACTGTTTTCCCTGTGCTTCAACCCTCCTGTGTCCTCTGTTTTTCCTCTGAGAATGGGAGCCATTCAAATACAAATGTGCAGTGTTGCTCCTGATCCTGATTCAGTGACAAAACAGTTTAAGATATAAAATCAAGCCGAATTCTCAACCCGTACATGTATTCAGTCCTGTCCAGTGAGGACTCTCTGTTGGTTACCATGTTATTTATTTATGGAACTGCATAAGGTAGGGCTAGAAAGACCTTTAAGAGCAACGCTAATCATCTTCCTGCTCATGGCAGGATGCTTAAATTATTCTCTTGTTTGGTTGGTTGGTTGGTTTGTTGGGGTTTTTTTGGTTTTTCAAGATTATGGTGAGGCTGGGAAGTACATGTCTGCATTTTCTTATTCTTAGTCAAAGAATTCTCGGTTGATTTTTTTTTTCCATGAACTGCCAGTAGCCTTGCTGGTGCACATCTATTGTGATTGTTGACTTTGCCATTTTTTTAGTATTGCCATAGAACAGACACTGCTTTAGTATTCTGCTATTTTCTTGCTATTAGAGGATTTATGAAATATCAACAGGCTAGAGAATCAGTTAAATAAGCTCTATTAGTATATTCCCATGTAAGCCATCCAGACCTGCTGATTTTAAAATATTTATCCTCAGTACATACTTTACATTCCTCCTGGTCACTGATAGAGTGGAAAATTTTTCATCAGCTTATGTGATATAAATTCATCATCTTTCTTCTTTTCAAATGTACAATAGAAATATGTCTGGAATATTTGCCTTTTCTGCAACATTATAATTTCATCATCTGCATGTACCCTTGTTAAGACTTCTGTTGTTCGTAATATACTCTTAACTCATTTTAGTGCCTTAAGGCCTGCCAGCTGATGATTTTCCTCTGCTGTCGTTTTTGTCTATTTTTATATTATATAACTTCTAATTTATATTGATTGCTAAATATTTCCCATTTAACCATTTGCTATGTAGGCTTTTTATTTTCTCACCATGCCTTCACTTCATACATTGATCCATGATGGCATTTTAAACAATATTGTTCTCTATTATGCTTAGGAAATTGGGACCTTTTTAAAATCCAGTGACTCTTAAACAGCTTTTGGTTATCTGCCATATTTTTCAACCTGAGTTTCTATTCCTCAGCTTTGATGTGTTTTGTCCTGTTCTCTAATCTGATTCAGTGGTCTCTGAGAGACTCTTCTTCCACAATAGTACCTTCTGTTTTGTTATTATTTAATACGTTAAGCCATTATGCACATCAAAGCACCTGTGGGTCTGAGTTACTAATAATTCCAAAATACTCAAAGGTTGTACTTAAAAGAGAGCATATCTTCTTTATGCTCTCTCCTTCTTGTATTCCTCTTTTACTTACTTCTTCAGTGCAGATAAACTAAACCAAGAAATTTTACTGTATAAATTATTACAGCAGTTTTCAGAATGCTGGTTCAATTAATTTTCTTCTTAACAATGAATATATGAATGTCTTTCTTCTTAAGAATTAACATCAATTAATATTCTTCTTAACAATGAATATATGAGTTATACAACAGTTTCACTACAAGCAGAGTCCTTTTGCAGCATTCATTGAATATATTAGCTGATATTTCACTGTTATCTTATTTTTATGTCACTTTCTGAATGCATTACTTAGGAATATTTTTCCCATTCAACCAGATAGTTTCAGGCCCAGAGAAGTATGAAGTTCATCACACAGGACTGAAGATAATATCCAGAAACCTGGACAAGCAGCCACCTAATCTCATCATCTATTTCAGCTGCCATATGCATGCATATGATGAAGAATACACAAAAGTGATATGCAGGGAGTTTACTGCACTATTTTAAAAAGTAGCTTTTTCCTTTCATTCCTTTGCTTTCAGATCTTGTCACTGTGCTGGTAGCAGTCCCATAATAAGCACATGATCCTAACAAATGTCAACATGTCAGGTGGGGTAGGAGTCAAATAGTCCCAAATCTCTTTGATTACTAAGAAAAGTCACATGATAAAGACCATCTCTCTCCACAGATATGCTAAATAAATAATTACTTCATCAAATGTTCATCTGTATCTTACACAGCAAAGCTCCCCATTGATAGCACAGACTGCATAGGGAAGGCCATGATATTGTCTAAAAAGTAAATTTTCATTTTGGAAAGTTATTAAGGAGACTTTTTGTGTAAAATTTAATGAGATTAAGTAAATACATAGTCCTGTAGAATATTTAGTTCATAATATGTCCAAAAGAAATGAGACTTTCTGTCATATTGTAATCTGCAATTATCAGATATGACACTGACTATGAATGCTACCTTAACAATATTCAGTCCAGTGATCTTTAAACCCATAATTTATAGGACTTTCTATACTAGAAGAGACCAGAAATGATGCTCCAGATACCAAATAATCCTAGACATCCTGCAAAACTTCCAGTTACAACGAGTATAACTGATGTTGGTAATGAGAAATCAACCTCGGAAATGTAAGCACAGAACCAGATCAAGTGAGCTGAACATGAACAAAGGTGTCCTGATGTACCTTTGAGGTCCCCAGCTGTGAAAATCATCTGCACCATTAATTGTGACTCTTCATCTATGGACTGATCCAGTTGTTAAAGTACTGCTGTAATTCCCTATTTACTCAGTCGTGAGAACTGGACACTTCTGGATGATGATGCGCTCCATCCTAAAGAGAGTAAACAAGTTCCTCTATCCCCACTGTTGATAGATGGAGCCAGAT
Source organism: Manacus vitellinus (assembly GCF_001715985.3). NCBI lineage: Eukaryota > Metazoa > Chordata > Aves > Passeriformes > Pipridae > Manacus > Manacus vitellinus. The sequence continues at coordinate 9,478,420 of NW_021940750.1, forward strand.
GAGTAGTTCAGGCCCATTTCTTGGCTCCTGGGTAGCTAATGTCAGTCAAAATAATCCCGAACTGACAGTCAAACTAGGTACATTCTGTTTCATAACATCTTGATTGACTACATGGGACAGGTCCTAAACTGGTCAAATGAGAGTCAGAAAGAAGCCCAAATTAGGCTCTGATGCATAAGTAAATCTCACTCTCATAATTTGACCTCTGTCACACCTAGGCCATTAAATGCTTTCAGAAGTTTGTCTCATAGTTGTCTTTGCAAATGGGAACTAAATGTCCTCTTTTACATCCTTCCAAAGGAAAAATGCAAGCTAAGAGAGGAGTAATTTGAGAGTAAAAGTGTCAGGACTGAATTTTGCTTTTTCAGAAAAAAAATCCATAGTTGCTTTTTGGTTCAAAGCCATTTTAAATTTTGTTGTAACACTGGGCATGCTATTAGGCAGAAATATTCTATCATACTTTAACACAGCCAAAGATGATATCAGTTTATAAAATCCATTTGGAGTCAGCTACATTATCAGTAAGCTTTTTTCTTAAGGGATATCTATCCTAATACAAGCAATTAAGGATTCTTTATTAGCCATTCTCAGAGGTACAGACTTCACCATCAATTGATGTTCTTCTCAACCCCCTGATAAGACCAAAGGACAAAGAAATAGTATATCTTCCCCAAATAAGCTATTTCTCTAACATAATTCGAGACATGAGCCAGCACTACTAACTGTATCGCACCGCCTATAAAACATCTGTGTGCTCATAATTCTGTGAACATTTAGCTGTTACTTGCAAACCTCACTGCACCACAAATAAAACTTAGATAAACTAGGAAATCACAGGCCCCACTTCTTTTTCCTCACGCTAAAACAGGTCTATTATCTTTCTGCCAATATTTACATTTTCTATATTCTCACTGCCCTTGCCTCATGATCAGGATAGGGAAAAATGACCGAAGCTCATTACCAGGTGAGCATCTCAGCAGTCAAGACCTTCTGGCAAAGCAACTTCACTAGACTTGTGCTAATTATCTTTTCTCAGGGTATTTTTGGCATGTCTGTACAATGCCTTCTGGATGTCCTGAGAAGGTATGTTTACAGAATTAAACTTAAAAATGTCTAAAACTGATGTGCACACAATCAGTGAAAAGATGCAGCCAGATGAGTCATTGTCCAAGCTGCCCCATCCTGCTGACAGCAGTCCTGTAACCCCAGCTGGCAACTCCAAGGTGCAGCAGCCATTGATGGGCTTCCTGTGTCCCTTTGAATATTGACACTCTGACATCCAACTCCTTTTTTTCCGAGAGAGTAAAAAGATGGCTCTGTCACGTTCCCTGAGGCCAGCAGATAGCTGTATAAAAATTAGAGCAACTGGATATGCCCTGAGTTGTGCACAAGCAAACCAGACATCCTCAGGGAACAATACACCCAGTAACCCTATATTTCACTGTTTGTGTTGGTCTTCTCCCACCTGCTGGATGACAGAGGGAAAAAAAATTATCTGCAGAAAGTTCTTACAGTGTCAGAGCAGCAATCTGTGGCTTTTGTCCATGCTGATATCTGGGTATCCAAGGGTAATAATTAAAAAAAAAAGTACATGTTACCAGGCTGAGTAACAAATACAAACTCTATCACTGACAGAAGCTAATAAAGATTTCTGCATGACATTGAATAATTTCCAAAACTCTTATCTGGAAGCAACTCCATCGGCTAGCCCTTAGTCAGACTCCAGAGTTGGCTAAGTACATGGTCTTTTAGCTCTATCATCTGAGGAAAACAACAGTTCTGCAGAGCTGTCTGCGTCCCCATGGAGCAGGAGGTCAGTGCATTGATATGTGCTTCATGTGTGCAGACCAAAACGTGTTGGAATTATCTCAACAAATTTCAGCCCCCGACTCCAGGGCTTTATGGGCACTGGGATCTGAAAAAGGAAGCTTTGCTGAATGTTATATTACAGGACCAAGATCAATCCAATTTACAGTGACTAAAACCTGCAGCCTTAAGTTTATCTCAGCAAAGCTTTTTGAGGAAAATTTTTTTCCAGGTTGTTTTATACTTATCTACAGTGGTTGGAATGTGTCGTATAACAGTGGAGTTTTTCCTTTTAAGATAGGCACCAAACCCATTTCAAGGAGTGTTTCTTTTGTTCACTTTAAAAGATATGAAGACTTCTTTCAAAGAATGTGAACACATTGGTTGCACAACTTCGCAATGTACAGAAAATTATGGAATTCTATATGATGATAAAATATTAGAACTCAAAGCAAATAGATCTATTTGGGGTCATCATACAGTCTTCATTATTGTGAATAACAATGTTATGCAGAGTAAATTTGTGAGATGGAAATGAGGTCAAAGTTTCAAGGATAGTAAGTGAAACAGATTGTAACAAGCTTTCTTGAAAGGATGAAAAGAAAAATAGCTTGGCCTTGTCATTCTGTGTATCATCAGATGGCACCAGGAAAGAAACTTGAATCCAGGGACTGTCCTGTGAGGAAAATATTTATAATAGCATAAAAAAGGACCCTATGCAAAACCACGTTTGAATGATCATCCTTAGCCATTGGCATTTATGGTGGGCAGAGCTGCATGTGTCATCCTGTACATTTTTCATTCTAGGGAGATACATAGGTCTTGATGCTTTCTGCAAGTGATTCTCCAGGCCTGCAATTAAATAAATAAATAAATAGATAGATAGATAGATAGATAAATAAATAAATAAATAAATGCCAGCCCTATATGTTCAGATGGTCAGTTATTTCAATATTTGTAAGGTTTCAGTGTGAAGTCTGTTATTTTTTAATCTGTGACATTCATTTGCCTGTCCATATATTCATGAACAGTTCCTAACAATGGATCCATTAAACAGTCATATGGGGAAGTTTTGTCATCAGAAAATACACCGATATTGCAGTGAGACATGAAAGGGCAGCTGTTTGAGGTATAGGGTCAGGTATGCCAAAACCTTGCTTCTTTTCGAAGAGTTGTCTAGTTTTAAACAGAGCTACTTTTGGTACTAAAAGTCTTGGGAAGTTTTGGAAATGTTGATGCAAATGCAGAAGATGGCTTACTTGTATGTGTGAGTTGCTCTACTTCATATATGCTCACTGACTCCCCAGTGAGTAAATGATGCACATTTTTCTCTCCAGCTGAGTGTCAAATTGAAAGGAATTATACCACCTGACCACTTATGCCGAAGTTTCATGTCTAGCACGCACCATTTATGTTGAATTTATGGCACTGCTGAATTTTTCAGAACTTCTTACAGCAGTTTTGTGTGCTTACACTGGGCTATCTTTGGTTAATAGTTTTTAATTTCTTGAGTGTCACTTCTACTTATACGGAGTTGCTCGGGTTTAACACACAGGACTACTTTCAACTTGAAAAAAATCAAATTTCACAGAAAGAAGCTTGAATTGCATTGAGCTTGATACGAAATGCTCCCCCTCCTCTGTACCCCCAGAATAGAAGGAGCTTAGCATTCTGAGAGTGGTACAAAGTGGTATTGTTTAACAGTAGCTAATTAGGATTGGATTTCATGTTGCTAAGAGCTAAGTCTTTGGTATGCGAGAGAGCCAAACAGCAAGGGCAAAGTGTAACTATTTAAGGGTGAAATTTGCTATTTAAAGGAAAATGTTCATCCTTGCCCTAGGGTTAGTTGCAATCAGGAAAGTGTTTCTGTTCCAATGACAAGATGATGGGCTGTCATGATTCCACCCAGTCAGTCCAGATCAAATGTGCTCAGGATATAAGCCAAGAGATTATTTTTTCCAACCTGCCAGCATCAAAAGCACCATCTGTGATTGATTTTGTGATAATGGTGTAAGCAGCTACTGGAAATTCAGGGCAGTTCCCAGAGATTTTGGTCTCTGGGAGGAACGAATATGAACTTTCAGGAGTAGCACAGTTGGTGCTATCCAAAACATGCTGTCTCTTCTGCAGAGGTTGTAGGACGTGACCCTGCAGAGGTTGTAAGATGTGACTCAGTCACAAATCCATGTGAACATAACCTCTTGCAAGCAGGCAGATGTTGCTTGAACCTGTGCAAGCTAAGTGATGGAAGATGTCCTGAATCCTCTCTCCTTTTACGCCTACATGGCTACAATTCACACAGTACTTTTTATGGCAGCAGGCTTACCTTAAACATAAATCTAATCAATGTAAGCCCAGATAGAAAACTGTGGGCACTGATTTCAGACAAGATTATAGAAATCTGGAGTCAGTATTCTGCATTTCTGTAAGGCTGCGGAGTGCTTTGCAGAGGGAATGTAAAGTTAGCAGTACAGGCTCAAAAGCTCTCCTAGATTTAAAAGCAAAAGCAACCCTTCCTTGTGGTAATGGTGGCATTATTTTGGTTATTAGAAGAATGACATTATAATTTTGATCCAGCACAAAAATATTTTGTTAAAGTTCTTAACTTATAAAAGGTTTAATATAAGGCTTTTTATTTCTGTGATGTCTTCTGAGAAGCTAAATAATCTTTGGGCAAATATAAATGGTAATGGCTCATGTCAATTTGCCCTTATGAGAAAAAAATCAAGGCTGAGAGGAGACAAGTGGCTTGTACAGAAACATCAGGCTTGAATTTTGACCTGTTGTAAGAGTGGAAGTGGGTCCAACTGTAATGAAAATCAGGAAAAAAAGAGTCTTAAGGTGCTTTGGAATGGGCTGCCCAGAGAGGTGGTGGATTCACCATCCCTGGAGATTTTTAAACGCAGATTGGACGTGGCACTGAGTGCCATGATCTAGTAAATGGACTGGATTTGGACCAAGGGTTGGACTCGATGATCTCGGAGGTCTTTTCCAACCCAATCGATTCTATGATTCTATGATTCTATGATTTGCGTATTTGCATCAAAGAGAAAAAGGTTCTTTGAACTAATGCCTGAACTGAATATAGCTAGTGCATGCAATCATTGACTTAGGAACACCTTTTCAAGTCCCCTACAAAGTCCCATATGTTTATCTGGTAAAACAATCCCATGGTTATCTGCTTTTTAGGAATAATTACCCAGGTGCCTGCTAAATCAAGATTATGTGTCAGCATGTGCATCCAATGTATCGGAGACATGGTCTGGGCTAAGTCTTAGCACCCCTCCCACAGAGAGCCCATAACATAACAAATTATGGCCCTTTATCCTCAGAGCTCTATCCCCATGATGCTCCCCAGGAATGGCCTGGGTGTTTGTCTGATCCAAGGTTTCTACTTATTCCAGATGAAGAAAGATCTCTATTAGGTATAATTAACAGAGCTTGTGTTTATGTCTGTCAGAGGGCAATGCCTTACTTTCCCACTGGGAAGTTTGTTTCCCTGGTAAGGTAGAAACCAGCCAAAGGCATTGCCCCCTCTCAGGACCCTCGTTTTAGGGGAATCCCCTCGGCAGACCAAACCTAACCAGGCCGGAGCCCCGCCGGCCGCGCTGCCTCCCGCCCCCAGGTGGCGCCGGAGCACAGCGCCCGCCCGGCAGCGGGCGTGCCGAGCGGGTCCTGCCGCTCCTCCGGGGGGGGGTTCACGTCTCACTACTGCTGATTTTAAAGAGAAGTCCCCGCTCCAAAAATGGTCTCTTCCACGGCTTAATTTGATGATATTCCATAGCTTTTTTTCTGCAAGGTTTTCTTTGCAAGATACATGGCTGGTTTCTCAAAACCGCCCTGCCTTCACTGACCTGTTAACTTGCTATATCAGTCCCCATAACTCATGATTTATGTAATAGCTGATATTATGATTATATAATTGGAATAGCCCAATAGGAATTCCACGCTGCCATGAGTACACTTAGTGCTGTAACATATGAGCCGCTTTGCAGTTATACAGATAATGTGTGATATGTATGCAGCGGAGGTACATTATTATACATAAATGCAAACACAGATACATAAAATTATCAGTATATTTTATAATAGCTGCAAATGTTAAAGACACTTCTGACAAAAAGAAAACCCCAAAAGGGAAAGGTTGGATTGAACACCCCCAATTTAGATACCTAGAGCAAGCCCTTGCCTGTGGGACTGTGGTGCCCATGCCTTGGGCAGCCAGGAAGGTGTGGCTGAGATCTCTGCAGTGCAGAGGGGGCCCAAGGCGCCCACTAACCCCCTCGGTGGCTCCTCAGATGAGCTTCTTTTAATTCTTGTTCTCCTCCTCCTTCTGGTCCAGAGAAATGTCCCCGAAGTTTCACTCACCTGCTGTGAATGAAACTGCCATCATGACAGCCAAGTGCAAATCCTTCTCCTGCTCCTCGACTGGTGTCTCCAGAATGGCTGGGGAACTCACATTTCATAGCCAACTGAGCATTTGCAGGCTGAGTTCTGACCTCCTACTGTGTGCAATTAACACTAATTAAACAAATAATTAAAAATTACCCATGACATTCTCTGCAGAAGGTCCTAACTCAGTTTTGTGTTTGAGCTGCTCGAGCTGTTTTAATTAGCTGTCTGTCTAGAGCTGCATCCTGGCATGGGCTTCTGAGGGTGCAAGGAGACACAGTACTCGTTTACACCAGGACTGACATTACAGGGCTGCCCCAGAGCAGGGGAGGCAATCACGGACAGAGGGAGAGGCCAGGCAATGACCTCAACTTCAGAAGCTCCTTTGCAGACTCACAGAATTCTGGGCAAGGGAGCATAGCACAAGGAAATCAGTGGGAGTCTCTTACATCTCTTACATGCAGTCAGTGCAATGAAATCCAAGCACCACTGAAATCTACAGTTAAGGTGCCATTTCTCTTACAAGGATTTCTGCCTCAGACAGCACATAAAGACGAGTACTATATCAATCCCTGAGCATCCCAAGGAATGTTCATTGATAGGAAATTACAAAATTTAAAAAAAAAAAATTAAGATAATATTTTCAAAAACAGCACCTTTTCCAGATCACCCTGTTGCAGGCACCCTGAAATGGGTTTTCAGAGATACCCAACCCTTGAATTTCCCAGCACCTTTGAAACCAAGCCAGGAACATTTTGCCCAGAGGCAGAGGCACACAAAATTAGATGCATGTTGGCTGTATTTGAAAGCCATATTATCCTTTATAACTTTTACCCCTCCCCTTCTCCAGAATTTTCTGGAAACTGTAAACTGCATCACAAAAATGATGCAGATCGGAAAAGCTACCCATCCACCCATTCCCTCCATGTCCTTTCATCCAGGCAGCTGTGCTGTTTGGCAGTTGTTGCTGCGTGCAAGGGGGTGGGTGGGGGTATCAGACAGGCAGGCACCTCCAAACTGCATGGGGAAAGAGTGTGCTCGTTAATCCTTACTGCTTCTGTAATGAAGCCGAGGGCAGGGTGAGACTTTGAGGGCAGTGGCTGAAGTCTTGGTGGCATGATACTGTGGTGGTAAGACTGTGAATTTGTTCTTGCATTTGGATAGTTTCTCTCTATGACCAAGAAGAAGGGTTCGAGATTTGGCCATGTGCTTTCAGACCTGACAGGAGACAGGGCAGAGTGCAGGTTTTCTCTTTAGGTTGACAGGTATGTCACAGAATCATACAATCATAGAATCAACTGGGTTGGAAAGGACCTCTGAGATCATACCTGTGTATGTGCTTGCATGCTGGGCCCTGTTGTGGTACATCTTGGGCTCCTCATCAGCACTTCCTGCTAACTCCATCCAATCCAAATACTATCAGAGACTGCTCGTTTGGGCTGCCTGCTGACATCATTTGCCAGTGCTGTCCATTAAAATTAATTTGAAATACCATTTGAACCTGCCTATGGCAGCTTGTGATACCTACAAGTGGGAGCTACTGCTTTGAGCTCTTTGGGAAGGGTACAAAAATGCTTTCTTTGACAACTTGGGGAGGTAGGGAGGCAAGTCCCAGAACTGATCCCAGAATTCAGTTGACAGTATGAAAGTGAGGTTGTTTCCCCTCCCCAGGCATATGCACTATCACATTATGTTATCTGTCTTCCAAAAGAGATCTGTACTTTTCTGCTGGTTTGTTGGATCACCATGGAAACTGCCAGGAACAGAGTCATGCCAGGGAAGCTCAGCAACTGTTGCTCTGAGAGTGCATTGTCTGGGGGTCTCATCTGTAGAGAGAGAGAACCCTCTCCAAGGCTCCTTCCCTGGAAGTGACCCATCCTGGGAGAAGCAGGTAGAGGGATCTGTGTGGGGCTCTTGACATTTCCACTCTCCATGTGGAAGTGAAATAATTCCTTCCTTTATGCAATGCCTTGACAAACCTGAAAGATCCCAGAGCAGAGATCACAAACATCTGGAAGCTGTGTGCCTGGCTCTGGTGTGAGACCAGGAACAGAGCCAAAAACCTCTCCAGCTAATGCAGCCTGCCTCCTGCTCTCCATGGACAGCCTGCTCCCTGGTTTCAGCAACATAGGCTCTGCAAGTAGGAGTCCTGGGGCAGGGAACTGTGTTCCTCTCCACACCCCATCCTGACATCTGGCAGCTGTAGGCATGACTTCAGTGCAAGACTTGGAACACAGCCAAAACCCTTCCCACAGACTAGCGCCATCTTTTACTAGTGTCTTCTGTCCCCCACTCCCAGCCAGTACAGGCCACCCTACTGGTCATGGAGATACAGGGATCCTCCATCAGAGGCTGTCTTTTGCAGCCTCTCCTGCTCTGACCACAGAGCTGCCCCAGGTGCCCAACAAAGTTCTTGGATCAGCACCCCAGCAGAGGGCAAGCTGGGACCTGCTTTCCTCTTTACTGAGAGTATTGATTTAACAATCTTTGAAATGGTATTTCCCCTAGCTCTGCCATGGACAAGGACAACACCTTCTCCTGGCCTACCCAAGCCTCTTCCATCCAGCAACTCTTTTCACAAACTCTAGTGAGGATCAGACACACGAGTTCACTCCCCATGATCTCTTCATGTCTAGGTTTTTGTGCTGAGAAGCTATTTGCAGTGATGGGTCAATGCAGAACTGTAATGAACAACAGCAGTAATACGGGTCTATGCTATACCATGGAGCTCCTCTGGTGACCTGCAGCACCCGCTATTGCCTCCTCAGCACTCACTCCTTACAAACATGTGCCTCAGACAGGTGATGTTTAAGAACTGGGCTGAGATGACCAGTCTGTCCATACAGCAGTCACTGCTGCTGCATGTCAGAGGGTAGCTGACCAGAGGATATTTCTTTTACTTGGCTTGAATTCAAACCAGTAATCTATAATCAGTTCCTTGCTCCCCCATGTTGTTTGGGTCTCTTTCTCTGGTGCAGCTTTTTGCACTGTGCTTCCAGAGACAACTCTGTAGACAGGTATTTGCCTATTTACATTTCACAGGATACCTGGGGAAGCAAAATTACCATAGGCTGCTGCCTACTTTGCCCGAGCTTCCCTCTCTCTGGAAAGGGAAAGACCTGTTGCTGCCTCTCAAGGAAGGGCTGAGGGATATGGACTCTCTCTCTTGCAGCAGAACTGTGGCCATCCCTCACATCACCGGGGCTGCCAGAGCCACAGGTGCAACGCTCCAGGGCTCTTCACGATTCCTTCCAGCACCTTGTCACAGCTCCACCACCCTCTTTCAATGCCTCCTTTACCTCAGCATGAGCAGCCAGGCCCCTCAACCTTAGGGCAACAACATTCAGTTTTGTGAGTGTTGTTCAGCCATCTCTGTCTGCATAGTTGCAGCATCTGGACGTGACACAGTTTACCTGTGACATTCATCATGTACAGCACCAGTTGCACAGCAGTTACTGCTGTAGGCTGTAGACTCAGAAACAGATTCAAAGAGTGCTGTGGTATGTGGGAACGTTTTGGGCTGCATACCAGCCAATGCCAGGCACAAAAAGACCACACAAAACAAATATACTTGCAAGGACTGTTTTCCTTCTCCTCAGCTTGAAGACTCCCACATGCCATCCTTCTTTCTTCCCCACTCTGAAACAGGAGTTGAACAGGTACACACCAACATGCTGATAACAATCCCAAACTGACTTTTTAAGCACCAGTTGTCTAATCTATGTTCTAGATAAACCAATGAGAATACGGGCACTAGAAAACATTAATTATTGTGAGAGATGTTATATCTCCGTATTTTTATAGAAGAGAGAGTTAAGTTTTTTATCACAGGCTGCTTTAATGATAGTTGATGGCTTCTTATTCTATCAGGAAAAGACATAATGAAATCTGGTATGTGGAAGCCGAAACTGGAGAAATCCAGAGATGAAGCAAGGAGAGAGCTATTAATACTGAGAATAACACTGAAGTTGCCCCTGGGATGACTCCCTAAGGAAAATGGGAATTTTCCATTGTTTTGCTCCGTGCCAGTCAAGACTGTATATATAAAACATATGCTCTTGCTCAAATTCTGGCTTGAATAGTAGACATAAGTGTCTTTGTGTGTGAAGTGTGACAAGATGACCATAATGCAATCAAAACCAGCTGACAAAGTACCTGAGGGCAATGGTTTCCTGGCCCTCCCACTGGGTCCTCCCACGAGCAACTAGTTTGCAGTGAGGTGATCCACAGCTGCCAGTCTCTTATTTTTCTGCTGCTTGAGCTTGTCATTGCTGATTAGAAGGGAAGCAAGGCAGGGGGTTGCAAGTCTGTGTTCTGTCTGTCAGCACACTGCAAGCCCAGGAGAAAGAGAGTAAAGGAATTAGGCACAAAGGCTATTTTCAGCATCTTGAAGCCTGTAACATCAGTGGAATTCAGAGAACTAGTATGAAGCCTAAGTTGCCGGTGGAGAGAGATAAGTACCTCAAACACATGTTTCAAGGTCCTGTCTTGTTTTTGTGCAAGTTTTTTCCCACATAGGATTGAGCCTTCTGTGGAGCTCTGACGCATGGACTTTTGGTCTGGCTGGTGTCCTTGCCCCGTTGGTAAGTTTTCAGCAGTGCTGTGTCTGGAACGCAATGCTCTCTCCCACCTGCAGAACTGTGACAATTTTGCTTACTAAGAGAAAGAGTTTCTTCTGCTCTCATCTTCTGACATCTCGTTCTCATTTATCTCTTTGTCCTTCTATTTCGGTATCTTGGATATGGTCCTCTTAACAAAGCAGCCTGTGCTTGCGTTGTGATAATGATAGTCTAACAGTACTAGTTCTCTTGGATCTGCCAGTGAATTTGTTTTGTTAGTAAGATATTTGCTGTTTATAGTAAATTTTATTTTTTGCTGAATGATTTGTCTGCAAATTGGAAAGACCTGATATACAGTGCTTGAGCAGCCATATTAAAGATAACTGCCGAGGGAAATCACTTGGGAACAATGAGATACTACTTGCTCTTCTTACAACCTTCTCCATCTGAACTCCAAACTACTTTTCTATTTGCATTGTTTAATGGAAGCCACAATTTTATTTTTTTAATAATAATTTTTAAAAATACTTTAACAGAAGCAACAGAAGACATAAGGAGGCACGGCTTTGAAGAATAATTGCATTAAATACACAGCAGCAGGTTGTGTGAGTGCCGATGTGGTTCTGGGCCTCCAGGGGTTAAAGCAAGGTGTGTGTGCAGGCAATTCTTGGGGAGGTACTTTGTATAAAGTTCAGTGGCTGAGGAATGTCCTGGCAGTCAAGCTTCATTGCCTGGGAAAAACACAAGGCCAGATTGACATTTCAGTAAGTGATACGATCTGGTTGGCTTTGCTGGTGCAAATGAGAGAACTTGACCAGTGCCTTTAAAGGAAGAATAAAAATACCTCATAAAATTCAGATTAAGAAGTACTGTGTTTGCATGCTGTGGCTGAAAGGAGCAGGAATAGGATGGGGAACATGAAGGGAATAGTTGCTTTTCCCACTTTGTCTTTGGTCAGCCTCAATTCAGGAGGGGATTCTGTAAAGGGTGAAGTTAGCTTTTGCCCTCTGAAATACCTAAAGGGAGATACAATTTGTGCTGCTTCTGGTTATTTATTACAATTCTTTGATAACTGGGAATAATGATTGATACAGGCTCACACTCAACACACAGACTGTAGGCAACTGGAGTCCCTTCTACTGGGAATTGACAGAGAAATCTCTTTGGGTGATACTGTCCCAACAGCCAGCTCCATCTCTGGCTATATTCCTGCCTGTCCTTGCTCAGCTGGCCAAATGAGAGATCTCCTCACCAGATGCCTATTTCTTTTCAGTTCTTTGCCTGTCTCCATTTGGCTCTCCAGCCACCTCTTTGTAGTGCTATCCTGCTCTATGCCTGAACCAGCTCTATAATGTATGCTTTGTCTTTTAGCTAGAAAGGAACAGGCAACTTCATTCAACCAAATTCCCATGAAACTGGAAATTGATGAGAAATCTAAACCGAAACCATCTTTAGGAAACTGCAGCGTCCTCAGAGTCTTTGGAAATCTGACTATTTATTTGGATAATGAGGTGTAGATTTCAGAGTCTGCCTTTATTCACTCCAGTGTCCAAATCTTGACCTTATGTTTTTAGTTATATTTTTATATTTTAACCATTTATTCACTTCAATCTTTTCATTTGTGCACACAGTAAGTGATTTGATACCCACTGTTTCTCTGCTGAGACATCAACACGAGGAAAGAATTTACAATGCAAGTTTAATAAACAGAACAATTATGATCTTGTTTAACCAGGACTAGTGAATAGTGTTGCTTACTGTACTAGGAGATACTTTTGTTCAGTTCTCCTGCCTCTTCCTCCACAGGTTGTTGAAGCCTGTTTATTTCAGCCTGCCTTGTTTTGCGAGAGCTCATTTGCTTGAGCTCTCAACAGGAGCCGAGGTACAGTTTCAGAGCATTCATGGATCTCTCATAATCGTTCAAGACATCATCATTCTGGTGCAGCCCTTCCCCAACAGGCAGCGAGATTACCAGGTCTTTGTATAACACACGTAATATAAATTCTGGTAAGTCACTGTATATTCATGTAAGGGATTGCTGCATGTGAAGTAGCTCTATACGTAGTGGCCTGATGACTGAATAAAATGTTCTGTGTGCTGGCAGCTATCATTAGAAATGCTTGTGGCCCTGGACCTGTTCGTTTGAGCCATTTCATATGGGAGATAGCACAAGTACGTGGGGCAGGATGGTGTCCTCTGGTCAGGAGAGGCGTCATTACATTACTTAGATTTTAATCTCTATCCCGGCACCAGCCTCATGCCCTGGGACTGCCTACAGGCAGTGAAGGGAGCTTCGGCTGGAGCCTGGAACGAGCCACCAGCCCCTCACGGCTGCAGCGGACGGTGAGGGCAGCGTGCTGCTGTGGATGCCAGCTGCCTGCCCGGCCGCTCCACGAAAAAACACCACAACTCTGGCGGTCTGTTTGGGAACATCGGCTCCGAGGGCTGGAAGGTAACTGCAAAGGGGATCTCCGGAGACTCGGTGGCAGCCCCTGAGGGTGCAGGGTGGGCGGAGAGGAGGATGTCTCCGCCCGCGGCAGAGCGTGGCTGCCGCTCTCTCCTCTGGGCCGGGCTGCCCCGGCACCCGGCGCCGCCCGCCCCACCTGCCTCACCGCCGAGCCCGAGAAGGGGTTAAAAGCCCGGGGCGGGTGATGTCAGTTCCTGCGCTCCTCGGGAGGGCCGGCTCTGATATTTGAGCCGGGCTCTCCCGTTCGAGGGAAACCGAGGAGGGAATGGCAAAGTGCTGAATGGGACAGGAGTCGTGCTGGGCACCTGCCTGCCGCCCTGCGGCCGCGCGCAGCCGCCGCGCCCAGGGCCAGCCCGCGGGGCCGGGAGCCCCGGGAGGCGCCGGCTGCGCCAGCCAGCGCCCTGCCCGCCGGCACGGACCCCGCGCCGGCCAAGGTGAGAGCGGGCGGGGGGCGCCCCGGGCGGGGAGGGGGCGGCCGAGTGCTCTGGAGGGCCGGTCTGTGCGGGGCTGGCTGTCACAGCCTTTCTTCCCCTTCTTGTCTTTCTTCGAAGGTGATGGTAAGGGGACTGGCGGGAGCGTTCTGGAGGTGATGTTGTGTCATCTCTGTTAACCGAGGTTTGCCTTCGGGTCTGGGACTTTGGCCCTGAAGAGGCGTGGAAGAGATGGGGGGAGGAATGGCCACACGAGGGGGAAAACGCAGCCCAAGTGTAAATGTGTATGAGTCCTGCGGTTTCTTCTGCCTTTCTGGTAAGGTTCGGTGTACGGGGCAAGACCTCCGCAGGTAAAATGGCACAACTGGGAGCCCCTGTTCCTGCCTCCTGGCACTCTTAGTAGCCAAGCCACCTGCACTAATGTAGAGGGGAAATTATTCCCCGCTCTCCACTCCCCGGCTCGTGACAAGCCCTGGCCTTCTCACGGCTTTTTGTGTTATTTTTTTTTTTTTACCCCTCCATGCTCTGCACATCCCAGGCCGCATTCCTGAACGGGAAATGACTGTGTGGCTGAACAATTCCAATGGCCTCAGGGCTAAAAAGCTGGGGGGTGAAACTGGTTATGAAGTGGAAAATGAGGTGGCTGTGGACAGGGAGTTGATTAATAGTACGGGACTTCACTGAGTTTTGCCCATACTGCTGACCCCTTTGGTGCTGATGCAGTGACACGGGAGGAAACCTCTCTCCCTTCATGTGTTACATTTATCACATTTCTACTGATTCTTTTATAGTAAGATGGTAGCTAAAAGTTAGACCAGTATTCAGGTCTGGTGTTCAGGCAGGGTCTGGTGCATATTACTGGCAGGTGCTCAGAACTGCAGTCCTCCTGTGCTGACTGAATCCCCTATGACAGCCTGGATAAACTGATTGCTGAGCTGAGGAGACATTTGAAATATGGAAATAGTGTTTCACTTGTCTTCTTTGTTTGCACTGAATGAACAAAGTGCAAACACTTTACTTGCATTTATATCTGCAACTGAAAGTCTTCATGTTGATTAATTGCTTTTATTCTTAAAGGGCATTTCAGATGGAAATATACAAAGTCTCTGAAGTGTTGTGAATTCTAGTCTGGATCCACCTACATCTGGGAAATCACTTGATCCTGGTCTAAAAACAAACAAATAAAAAAACCCAAAGCTCAGAAAAACCTCAAAACCCCAAAAAACAACCATGTGACATCTTGTTATAAATTTTAGCTTCATCAGAATTACAATATGGGCACTCCAAGTAAATATTTATTTTGTATATTACTTTTAGTGTCAGAACTGTCTCTGATGTTGGTCGAAACAGACAGATATATGCATGAGACTTATAGTTTTGACTGCATTTAGCACTTGGCTCAGTCGTTTCCCCCCCCAGTGAGTTCTAAGGACTTCGTAGCTCCCATTATCTTCACTGGCAGTTTAATATGTTTGATGCTTAGAACTGAAAATCAAGTTGCTCTTTAAGAAGCAGCTGTATGCATTTAAGAATTAAGTTTTGAAAATCTCAGCTTGTTTGAAAAAAATGTCTGCTTCCTATTTTCCAAGTTCGTAAAGTAAGAGTACTGCATTTGAAAATATCTGACTCCCAACTTATTCATATGTCTAGGGGAAAAAAGAATCAATTTTATATGAATGTATAACCATAAATATATAAATATGGTTTAGATAACCATATAAATTCTTTATCAGATATGAAAAGGACCAGTATCTGGGAAGGCAGGGGAATCAAAGAATGTAGTGAATAAAGACTGTTAAGAACTATGAAAAAAGGCATGTGAAATGGCAGATCCAATAGAAAGGATTTAAAGTCAGTCTATCAAAATAAAGTTGATACTGTAATTCAGAGAGTGAGGCAAACTGCTTACATTCAGGAGAATGGGGGAGCAGGAACAATGTATTTTAACAGTAAAAGAAATTTCAGAATAAATTTTGTAAATAAAGTTATAATTTAGGAGTAAGTATCAGACATTGTGATACAAAATCTTTCTCTGAAAAAGCATAAGGTTTTTGCTAGAGGGGAAAAGCTGTAATTCTAGTCTCTAGCCTTCAGAAATAATTTGGTATGATGACACATGGGGAAGTTATTAGCTTAAGTGGAGGAGATGGGGATTAATAGAAGAATGGTAAGATAGACAAATGAGAAAAGAGAATGTGACAACACAGTGGTGAAGAAGGGTCTATTAGATGGTACGTATTTTACTAGAAGAGTTCACTGACAGAGGGGATTAATCTAATGACTCAAAGTAAAATTGTGCGTTAGAAGTAGTAATAAAGTGGGCATAAAACCCGGAAGAGCACTCTTTAAAATCAGCAGAGGAGGAAAAGATATGGTTATACTAATCAATCACAGGGTAACCATGGGCCTGTTGAATTTTGCGATCAGAGTTGATAAGGTTGGAAGGGACCACAGTGGGTCATCTGGTCTGATCTCCCTGCTCAAGCGAGGTCATTCTATAGCACATTACACAGGGTTGCATCCAGATGGTTCTTCAATATCTCCAGTGGGGGAGACTCCACACAGTAAAGAAATTTTTCCTCATGTCTATCTGGAACTTCCTGTGCATCAGTTTCTGCCCATTGTCTCTTGTCCTGTTGTGTGATACCACAATGGCCAGTAGTACAGAGAATATCGATCTTTTGGAGATCTGACTCAGACATGAGCTTTATTAATCTGTTCTAGTGCCATTGTAATTACCCTCCTGCACTCTGAAGTCTGGCATTTGCAAAGGAAAAGCCAGCTGAGAGTCTTCTGCTCCAGTTGTGTCAATTTGTCTGTGAATGTCGACCACCAGTATAATATGGTGGAAAGTGCTAAATGCCTTTACACAAGGCTTTGGTGTGGGTGCATGCTGCCTTTCAGATGCAGTTGTGGTCACCCATGACTGTGAAGGGGAGGGAGAAAGATAAAACCTGGCCCTTTTATATGATGTGGTCTGAAGCTGGAACAGATGCAGAGCGAGAGTGGTGAGCTTTTCTTAGGAGACTAGAGGAGCCCCTTATCTCTAGCCTTGCAAAATCAGGTCTCTAATGGGAAGCTTTTGATATCTACAAACACATCAAGGGGTAAATATGAGGAAGGGGAAAAAACTAACTAAGCTGAAGGGCACTAATCTACAGGAATTAACAGATACAGGCTGATTATGATTATATTTATGCTGGTAACTGGAAGGCAGCTCGTTAGAGGGGTGAGGTTCTAGAACAACAGGAACAGTGGGAGCAAAACTGCATACACAGTTCCAGGGTAGAGAGTGTTCATTTATGAAAGGGATTATATGATGCAGTTGTCCATAGTGATAAGGAATGAGGTGTAATTATTCAGGATATCTATCCCAGTCTTAGACTTCCTATTCAGAATAGGATATTTTAGTTCAACCAAAAGTTATGGACTATATGGGAAAATTACTTTTGCTCTGGCATAAGCTGTGTGGTACATCAGTTTCATTTTGCTTTGTGCCCTTACAGTTCATCCCATTCATTTGTATGTCCTTTTTGAACTTAAACTTTATGAATAAAGACTAAAATCTCTTTATACTTGTATGAAAGAGAACAAAATTTCATTTGAGAGCTGAATTGTTATGTACAAAACAGAGTTAGCTGTAAACAAACTTATGGTGATGTAGCATCCTTCCATGACTTAATGCCCTCTTTTGGCTTGGGAAAGACTATTGATAGCAATACCTTAGAGGGAAACCAGACAGTGTTGTGATGTGTACCAAAGGTAACCTGGTTAAATGCATGGCAAGGAGCTAGGGCTAGAGATTAGGTCAATGTGCTGGACGGGCTGTGGAAAAGGATGGCCTTTGTTTCTGTAAAACTGTAAGTGTGCTGCTTGTAGAATAGTGGTTTTCTTTCCCATTGCAGAATGTTTTCAGTGATGCAGTGCTGGACACATGAGTGTGCCTTTGCCTTGTTTTACTTAAACCTGCCTTCTGACCTGGAATAGTGTTCCATAATTCATTGGAAAGGTAGGCAACTTGCTGTCTGGGAAACTTTCTATTACTGAACAAAGCAACCTGTCCATAAAATAACTTGCAGGTAGTGTTTGTAGCTAAAGGGTATAAAATGTGTCTTCCTTAACTTGGAACATCAGAGATATAGCTGAATAGAGTGGCTTCCTGTGTTATGTATACTCACACTATTATATATTCTCAGGGTAACTTGAATCTCAAGTCTTAGGAGCAAACGACAAGTGGGTACAACTAGAGGGACATCTTAAACTTTTCCACTCTGCAAAGGCAGATGTAAAGACAATGAGGCTGAGTGACTTCATTGCTCTCTCTCAAGTCTTGGTCTGTTCCTTGGTCTGTCACAGCCTGGGACTTGCAAGTTTGTCTATGAGCAGGTGAGAAGCTCCTTTAACAAGGATTTAATTGTTTTGATGAAGTTGAGCTAATAGCTGTTCTGGCTATGTAAACATTCATTATTGTAGAATAATACAGCTGGCTGCTGGACTACACACACTGAGTTGATCTTAAAAACCTTTTTGTTCACAAATGCCTTATTATTCCACACGAAGTCTGGAAACATGGGGGCCTTGCACTCCACACCAAATTTTGCGAGTTTGTGGTGCGCTGTTGGGAACTAGGCGAACTACCATCAGACCTACGTGATGCAGTCATCATCACCTTGTATAAGAAGAAAGGAATTAAATCAGATTGCTCAAATTACTGTGGTATTACTCTGCTCTCCATTGCTGGCAAAATCCTGGCAAGAATACTCTTGAACAGACTAATACCCGCTATAGCAGAAGGAATTCTACTTGAAAGTCAGTGTGGTTTCAGAGCCAACAGGAGTACCACAGACATGGTGTTTGTTCTCAGACAACTGCAAGAGAAGTGTAGGGAACAGAACAAAGGTACCATACTGGTACAAAGAAGCCAGAAGTAAAGCTACTAATGTCTGGGTAGAAGCTGAACAAGACTGTAAGGGTAGCAGTAAGGCTGTTTCTGGAATATACAGTATGATGCATTAGTAAATTATTTACTCACTCTACAGGTAAAAGTTTATCCATTAAGAGTAACCTCTGGCAGAGGGCAATATCGATAACTCAGGATAGTACCACTTCATCTTCTGCTTGGGGAAGAAATGACCTTTGTTACCAGTTCTGTAAGATGGACCAAGGAAGACTAGACACAGAGGGTGATAAGTTTGTCTTTCTAAAATACATTTTTTTTTTTTCCTTTCTATATTGTAGGTTTTTTGGAGCACCTCAGATGACGTCCTAAATGGGTGATTAACTTCACAATGGCAGAACTCACACTAGAAAATGGCAGCTGTATGGACTGGCAAAAGCGATGCCTTGCGTTGGAGTCCCAGCTCTTCAAATTCCGCTTGCAGGCAAGCAAGATCCGAGAGCTGTTAGCTGAGAAGGTGAGGCAGTGGTGATGACTTCTACTTTGCAATAAGTTATGACATGAAAGCAAAAAGTCTGTAAGTGCTGAGCTATCCAACACAACTGTTACTTGCAGTAACGTTTTCTTTCTTGATTACAGTACGTTTTTGCACTCTGCTTATTACTCAAGATGCAGAGACGTGCCTGTCTGAGTGGTGAAGGTGGCATTAGTGAAAATAAGAATTTGGCCTTGTTTACTGCAAAATCACCAAGTATTTGGACTCTGGTGGAAAACAGTATATCAGCAAGATTCTGGATATCTAAAGTGACTGAGGCAGCTGCAGAGCAAAGATGGATGCTGTGGGTTAGAACATCAGTATTGGGACTTGGCTGGCAACAGAAAAGCTTATAGGAGTGCAAATTATGCTATAATGTTAAAAAACTAGACAAAGGTACATGTATTGCCATAGTGTTAGAATAACATTTTATATCCAGTCAAAACATTCTGGGGATGCTGAGGAGCAGGGCCAGATATTTCGAGATCTTAATATTAGAAACTTGCTTAGCATCTGTGGTTTTAGAGGCATCTCCTACTAATCTCTTTCAAGTGTACTCAGTGAATTTGTTTACATCCTAGGGGAGAGGACTGGCAAGATTTGAGGGTTTTGTTGGAGTTTTCTCTTTTGTTTGTTTTCATCATGGTGTGAATGTTTTGTGTTTTTTCTTTACCTTAGATTGAGTTGTTTTTCAATTTGAATTAAAGCTTTTTCACTAAATTTGTATAAAATCCAAGTTTGTATGTTGCTGTGGGGTTCCTTCTTTTTTTTCCTAAATGTGGCTTACATTATTACAGTCCAGTCCAAGATTGCTCAGATATTGCTCAAATATTTACTGTTGGAAAGTGAGAACAGATTCTTTCAGTCACAGTTTACTAATGATATTAAAATCTGTACAACTAGCTGCAGTTTACTGTACCTGATGACAGATACGTTTTGAACTCACTTTTGCCCTATTTTGTATTACGTAAGTTCTGTGTGTATATTCTTGTTTGTTGATTTTGGATGTAAAAACATCAAAATGTCAGCTACTTCAGAGTGGAGTAATTTTCATCCTTGCTTTCACTGTAATTACATTTTTAGTAATGCCGTATAGTGTATGAGACATTCATTCTAACCATCATATTTTAATAAATTATGCAATTTTAATCACCCTTTTCATCTCTTCAAGGTAGCTTCTGAGGTGGACCTTGGTGATTACTTACCTTGAAAAACACTGAAAGTAGTTGTAAAGTCCATTTAGATAAAGGCACATTAAAAAAATAATTTATAGATGTGGCCCAGGTCTGGTAAAGAGAATCAGTATTCATTTGGTGTGTTATGGAATCTGTGTCCTTGTGCTTTCTTAATATCTGTTTTGAGAAGCTTTCTGACTACCCACACACAAAACAAACCTACGTAGAAGACTTTCTTTCTGGAGAACAGACTTGCTAGATATCTTTTGACTATTTCTTTAGGGAGGGGCTCCATGGCAGAGAATGAAATTTTCATCTTCTTCAGGGGGCTCCTCAAGGAAGGGACCTGACTGCCATTAATCCAGCCTCTCAGTCAAAGCGATGTTCTCTTTGTTAAAATTAAGGAGTAGCTTGGTTCAGTGATCAGGTTATTCTATAACTACCTGTACAGAACTGTTGTAGGCTTACTTGAAGGTTCAAAGAGCTAGCAGGCTTGCAGTTCACTGAATGTCATGTGGGAAGGGGAGAGCCTCGGACACTGTGGGGCAGCTCCAGCAGGCCCTCCTGCTGCAGGTGGACTCAAGGCACCAGAGCAGTTGCTCCGCCCACAGTGCTCATGCTGAACACTGTTGTTGGGAAGTGTCCTCTGCCTCAGGTTCCCAAGTGGTCTGTAAAACTTGCTCAGAGATCCTCCTTCCCTTCTCAGTCACCACAGGGCTCCCCAGCACTCACAGCAACAGGGGCTTGTATCTGTGCTGCATCCTTCTCCCGCTCAGGAGGCCAGTGATGCAAAACTGAAGGAGGTACATGGTTTACGATAGTGATGCCAGCTTCAGGGATTTTTATCACAGATTTTTATAGCAACTGTGATTTTTAATCTTTTTTTCTCACTGTTCTATCTGAGAGAATCAAGAGATTCAGACTTATTTGAGAGTACTGCATTTCAGAAAAGGTTTTTTGAGGTAGTGTGGGGGGATGATTTTGGAAAAGTATGTAGTGGGCACAGTTTGAATCTGTGTTGCCAACCTGTGGTGAACATTGTCCTGAGATCCTCCCAATATGGTTTGTAGCAACAGGAAAATTATTTTTTAAAAAAGTGATTTAGATGGTGAAAGTGAAGAACAATGTTAACAGTGGTGTGATACTTGCTCACCAGCCAGGTTGTCTCAAGAGTTTGGAAGTTACTGATTGAAAGGCTTGGAAACCTGATCCCCCACATTTTAAATTATTCTTTGTAACTAATTTTATTACTTAAAGACAAGTTTTACTATTTTAACTCAAAAAAAACCCCTACCACTCACGCCTGGCATTGGTAGTACAATGTGTTCCAACAGTTTAAGTACTTGAGATTTTTAAAATCCTCTTAGATTGAATAATCTAGATCGCAGTTCAGAACATGAGGAATTTAAAACCCAGTGGTTTAACTGCCAGTGCCCTAGTTCACATGGTGTGAACTTCCACGTTGATAGCCTGGTCTCAGCTATCGAGCAGAGCTGCCCAAGCTGGGCAGAGCCTGGCTGTTGGTCAGTATGGCAGAAAGACCCCAGCCCCTGGTCTCCCTGACAGAGCCCTGCCATCCTGCTGGACCCCCATAGGGCACAAGGCCCCTGGGTCCTACCTTGTTGTGGACATTAGCAGGGATCTATTCCCCTTGGAAACTGGCAGTTGTTTTCACTCTGACTGTCTCATACACACACACTGAAAAGGGATACTCCTCTGTTGGTGAGTGGCATAGTAGATCGTTGCCTTGGCAGCAAGTTGGCCTGGTTAGGAGTGAGCACTGGAACAGAACAACAGGAGGAAAAGGAAGCTGAGACATGCAGGAATTTTTTTCACTCAATTTTATGTAGCCTCTTCTGAGCCATCAGGAGAGGGAAAGCCTCTGTGAATGGTTGATTGGAGGATCTTTTGCAGCTTTTAGAAGGGCCATCTGGGTAACATTTAACCTGCTTCTATCTTACTTCAATAAGCAATGAACATTTGGAAGAAGGCTCTTTTGTGTCATGCAAGCATGGCTATTCAACTAGTCCTGTTTCTCCCATACAGACTGTCTGGGCTGATGTTTGGGAGAAGAGTTTAATGAATTGGGCTTGGTCACTAAGTTTTTTATAAGACCTGGGTCACCTTGCTTAGTAGCATTTGTCAAATTATAAAGCATTTTGAATGAAAGGACCCATGTAAGTACCAAGCATTATTATTAATTCATTGAGGGATTTGAAGGAGCCTTACAAGCATGGGTGTATTAAATCTGAATGTGCTCCAGTAAGACCGCTGACATTGGGGATGAGCAAAATAATAATTTTGTGTACATGAGAAACACAGTTTGTAGTAGTAGGATGACCCAACAATGTAGTACAGGAAGTTAACAAAAGTACAAGTTCATTTAAGGCTACAGAGAGAATTAGGGTGACAAAAGTAATTGATTTGACTGGAACGTAGCCAAGTCATCCTGGTTGCAAAAGAACTTTTTAGTGATCAGGGATGGTCCCAACATACATTCTCTATCCTGATCAGGATCTAGAACTGCTAGCAATGGAAAGCAAACTGTCATGAGGCTGGGACAACAATGAGTTTTTCAGTCAGAACAGTGCTGTCTTAAAATAACCTGAGTCTTCCATGGAGATTGCCCACCTTTGGAAAAAGGCTGAGAGTTCCGTCTGTGCTGTGAATGTAGACCCTGTTAATTAATCAGAAAACTAATGGAGATCATTGATTCTGAAGCTACTGTCTTAAACAGCCTTTGTTTCATAAAGTGTATTATGTCTCCATAATAGTTATGTTGGCATCTGTCTTTTGCCAGTATATTTTGCTGCTACCTGTCTGTGGTGATGACTACCCAGAGACTAACAGATAAATGCATGGGTACATCACTGTTCCTAAGGGACACATACTCGTGTTGTAGCACAGACCACTGCTCTGAGTGTTAGGTTGCCTTGAGCTCAGTCTCCTCCAAGACTCTAATAGTCTTTGGTTAGAGCGGCGTTGTCTGTGCAATGTTCTGTGGCATCTCTCTGATCCTCTGCCAAGCAAGCATCCTTAATTTGGATATTAAGCTACATAGACTGTGATATCCTTAATTGCTCTACTAAAAAAGTAAACCTGAGAGGTATCGTGCTAAATGTGTCACTTTCTGATCTTCATGGTTTGAATTTGTCATTGCTTTTTTAGTTACATGACCACTGAGATGTCTGCATATATGTACCTTTCTGGTATGTTTGTTGATAGGTGTCAGTCTGCTCTTATGATCAATGGGTGCAAATGGAAAGAAGAATTGTCTTGTTGCTGTCTGAAAAAGGGAGATGGAAAGGCAGGAATGCTGCCACATCCATTCTGGGTGATCAACCCAAGAGGAACAAGTCTCATTTTCAGAAGTACTGGTTTGGTCCTTTTAGTGACCAACCTGAATACTTGACTCCAGTGCATTATCAAGAACCGTAAAATGCATTGGAGAAAAAAAGAGCTCAGTTCCCTTTATAGTTAGTTTTCTTCTTGAAGCTTGATTCTTTTAATCTTCTGAAGGTGCTTCTGTGTCATTCTTTCTGTAGTAAAACACGAGTAGGTGCTGGAAACTCCATGAAGCCTTCTTCAAATTTTGCACCTTAGTGGATGGTACTTAGTGTCACTGATTTCATAATACTGGGCTTAAATCTGAGATCTGTCGAAGCTGGGCAGATCATGAAAGATGACCTTGAAAGCACCGAATCTGATAGTAGGTTGCTTAAAAAAAACCCCAAGAAAACCTCAAAACATTGGCTCTAGTGGTAAATTATTAGAGGAACCCCAGGTATGGGGGGTATCTACAGTTCATGAGAGTGAAGTGGTTTATGTACATTTAGGATAAAATTCTATTCAGTGTCTTTTGACTTCAATAGCACCAATGCTCAGATGTCAAATCACTGAATTGTCAGTTTGCAAAGCTGTTTAAAGTGCAAAGAAGCATAGGAAAGTTAACATCATTGTTAATCTTATGAGTTATGAGCCTATGATGCTTTTAAAGGCAATGCAAAATATTCATATGTCATAATGTGGCATCATAGAGAACCTGCCGTGAGCTTTCCAAGATGTATTAATTTTTATTTACCATTGTGAATGAATCTTAGCTAAAATAAAATCAGGGAATAATGGTGCACTGTAGACAGGCTTCTTGCAGGGACAGCCCATGGTGTGTAAATTGTAGAGATGAGGTCAAGACTTTGGGACTATTCCTTTGACCCATGTAATGAATGATGAAGTTCACTAATGAGACAACAGTTCCGGTAAATTCAAAGTAGGGTAGAAGACTGGGAAAGATCAAAGGCTTTTTTTTTTTTCCCCTGGTCAGAGCTGTCCAGTTAACCCAAAAGATGCCAAAGAAAATCTGTAGATTTGCACAAGAAATGGGAGATTTCTGAGTAAAACAGGTGAATTTTCAGGTGATGTTAATTTATTTTTTTCTCTCCCCCTCTTCCATCTTCTTTTCTGGCTCTGAAGATGCAGGAATTGGAGCAGAGAGTGATAGAAGCAGAGCAAAGAGCTGAAGAGGCAGAGAAACAGGTAAGAGATTTTTTTATGGTTGCTTTGGTACAAATCCACCAGTAACTTCCTCTAAGTTCCTTCCGGCCTGGCATGCAGACAGCACTCTGCTGTGCTATGCCCTGCTAGGGAAACACTGATTTACAGTAGTGAATGGATTTTCTGGTCTACTTGCCAGTCTTTGAGCCTTAGCTGTGACCAGGTGCCTGAATATGTTGAACCCTAAGTGAAAAGTAGCACCTTAGATCTGCCTCTCAGCATCACAGCCTTTACCCCCTAGTCTGTGATAGGCGTGCTTGGTTATGGAAAAGGAAGGGGATGTTGTATCTCAGGATTAAAGCACAAAGATAGAGCTACCTGGCAGGTCCTCAGAAAACAAATACTTAAGAGTACTGGTAAGGACTTGTCTATAAGTAGAGAAGGTTCTATGAAAGAAGTAGGTTTTGCAGACACACCCTTATCACTTGTTTTGGACATTCTTTATAGTTAATTACTGCTCTGGCTTAGGAGCCCACGGAGAAAAACAGTGAGTTGGATTCATTGCCTGTTACTGGAACCATCTACAAAATTAGGCATGTTGTCTAAGCTAGTCCTTCTATGCTTCTTGAATAATGGAGAAGGGGAGAGACAGCGAGACTTCATCTTGTGAACAGGCTATAAAGAACAAAGGACCTTTGGGAAGCAGACTGTTGTACTGTAAGGAGTATTATAGAAACAAAAGAGCCAAGAATGGCTAAGTGGTCTGGGCTCTTGCATCACTGCAGAACACTGCTGAAGAGAAGGTTTGAAGTGAAGCAGCTCCCTCCAGCTGGACAAGGCTGCAGGACTGAGCACTGAGTCAGAGATTGAAACACAGAACTAAAAGCTGCACAGGATGGCTGAGAATGGCTGTCAAAGATGACTTCAGTAGTGAAGGACTGAATAGGCAGTGTTATAAGCACTGGGAAACATATTGCCTAGGAATCAAGAACTTGAAGTACTGGGAAAGGTATTCTGTCTGCAAAACATACTTTTTCATGCCAGTTTGATATTGACATCAAGATTTTTTTAATGACCATTTTAATTATAGGAAAGATGCTATGTCTAGATACCACACTGTTGGCTTCTATGCTAGATCAGCAACTGCCAACCAAGAACAAGAATTATTCTTGAGAGTGGTATCAGTAAGTTCACACCCAACCAAGATAAGCAAAGGTAACATAATGCAGGCAAAAATGACAGCTGTGACAGCACTAGCAGGAAATACAATTATTACCACAGGCCAGTGAAGAAGGTTTCATACTAGCAGACACTTGAATGATAGGAGTACAGTGTCCATGATATGGTAAGATGCAATGACAGCAAGGGAGAAGATGGAGAGCAAGTCAAATCCAGGTCCAAGAATGGGCAAGAAAGGGAGAACTTGTCTGGGAAGGTGTAGCAGAAATGAGGGTTGCCTTCACTCACCTGCCACCTGCAGAAATGAGGGTTGCCTTCACTCACCTGCCACCAGCAGTTCTGTAGCCATATGTTGGCAGGTCCTAAAGACTAGCAACCCTCAATGTTTGCCTTTACAGCAGCCTTATCCACATCCAGAGATAAGTGTTCCTAGAGAAATACTTCATTGCTGCCTGACAGCCTGAAGAAGTGACAGCATAAGAGCAGGACCATTCCCTTTCACTAATGAGTACATTCACCATGAATGAGAAGCAGCTGACAAATGAGAGGGCTCCACATCAAGTGCAAAATCCCTTGTTATCTTTCTCTTCAGGAGTCTGGGAGGTTGGATTTATTAATTCAATGGACTCCCTGTAGCTGCCAACCTCAATTAAGGAAATCACATGTTTGCAGTCCCCTTGCTGAGCCTCTAGTACAGAGTCAGCATTTGGGCATCAGACAGAAAGGAGGGGCCACTTCTTTTTACTGTAGTCACCCTAAACTCTAATGAAAACACATCCGACTCAGCAGGCTTAGTTTTCTGGCTCAGATGTTGGGCACCTACCTTTCTGATTCAATATGAGGAAGAGGCAGTAAATTTCTCTGCCTAATACAGGCAGACAGGAGGACAAAACACAGCTTCTGCAAGTATGAAGTGTAGACTGCTCAGCAGAGCATGAGTAACTCTCTTGCAGAGACGTGCTCAGATTGCTGCCTGCGTTTTGTCTTTCTGGTTTTAAATTCATGCTAAATTAATGGTATCTGGAGTTGGTTTCTTTACAGATTTAGCTTCTTTGGGAAGAAGCTGGTGTTGGAACCAGATATTTTCCCATCATCAAATTCTGCAATTAGCACATTTGAGTTAAGGGGATTCATTTCATCTTTATAAATAAAGTCTTTTAGTCCTTTGCAATAGAATGAAGTAACAGTAAAATGAAATGACGTTACTGAGAGACATAGGTTTTGAAGAAAGCAAAGAGATTTTAAAAACTTTCTGAAAACCTGAAATGCTTCAACAGCAGCTAGATTTTAGTGCATTGAAACTTTGTAGTGAAGGAGCATTACAATGGTGTTTCTCTCGCTGAGATGAAAAAGTGTTGGCACTGGCAGGAGCTCAAAGATAGGCAAATCTTCTGAAATATCTAACATGGTAACTCCTTAGTAGGTCTGGAGAAAACACTTGTCAGAAAGACAGGAGTTGCTGAAACACTTTTGGTTTGTTGAAACACATTGGTTTGTTTTTTGTTGTTTTGTTTGTTTTTTTTAATCTCCTTCTGATTATTATTATAGGTCAGAGTTATGGAAGAGAAGATAAAACTAGCCAATGTGAAGATTTGTGAATCAGACAGCACCCTATACAGGAAATACCAAGACCTGATGGGCACAGTGCAAGGAAAAGAGGATCTGATCAGCAGATTGGAGACACAGCTAGCAAAACAGGTAGGGATATTTTCTACAGGGAGACCTGCAGCTTTCATGAGTTAGAGAGATTCTGTAATGTGTGGTTCAAAGGTATGGATTATATCTTTTTGCACGTTAGCCTCTCAGTTGCATTCAGATGAGCTCTAAAGTGATACCTGCTGAGTACGGGATCCTCTCTTCCTTTTCACACAGAACATCCACTCTGCTTCAGTAGTCCATCTCTCTTCATTATAGGGGATCGGTCAATGTGTTTAAAGGGCTTCCTTATGTTAGTGTTGAGACCCTAAATTGTAATGCTACCATCTGGTCAGTGTTTCTCTGGCTTCCTAGCATACAGATTGCTTTACAAAATCATTATGTAGCCCATCTCTGACTCTGTTTATGCTGCTTCTTGAGAAGGGTCTTTTCCCAGTCTTCAGCAATCCTTTAACATAGTTCATCTTGGAAGAAGTTCTTTTGAGAGAGTGATTGGGCATTGGAATGGGCTGCCCAGGGAGGTCATGGAGTCACTGTCCCTGGAGACATTTAAGAAGAGACTGGATGTGGCACTTTTTGCCATGGTCTAGTAGAAAAGGTAGTGTTGGGTCAAAGGTTGGACTCGATGGTCTCAGAGGTCTTTTCCAACCTAGTTGATTCTGTGATCTCTCGTCAGATGTCTTCATTGTGAAAGAGCAGCTGTTTCCCAATAGGGATACTTCTTAGTCTCTTCCATTTTCAGTTGGTCGAAGGAAGGAGCTAGTTCTACAGCAGGGCTTCTCTTTTGGCTCTGGTAAAGGTTTCCCCTGTGGTTTGTATAACATGAGGAATGAGGTATTCCTATATGTTGCTAAGTAAATTACTTTTAAATAGAAATAGCTCAGTAGAATTTTAAACCAGACAAAAAAACATCGATTTGAGTTACATTTAACTAATTGACACCTATTTCAAGGCCTGTTAGTAGAAATCTTCCTGACCCAGCAGCAAGAGGCAAAATGAGATTCTAGAAATGAAAGCCAAAGCTTGACAATTCCAGAGAAGAAACACTCTTTGTCAGAGTCACTGGTTTAGTTTCAGAATGGGATGAGATGGTGGCAATGCTAGAAGGTCACTAAGGATCCCTGTAAGGCATCCTATTTGTTTTCACTAGGATGGGAAAAGCTGTGGAGTTCAGAGTGTTATTAAGAGAACACTGAGGTCATGTCTGGACCACACAATAGTGTGGGACACAAAGAATCTCTAATTGCCTTTGGATCTTAAAGCACAAAAGCTGCTATGGGTGCTGTGCCTAAGTGAATTGGTTCTGCTTAGAAGCAGGGCTTACTAAGCTTGATGACAATGATGGTGTCATACTGCTATTCTACTTTAGGACCCTAAATAAAATCTTGGCGTTGCACTTTGCCATGTAGCATAGTAATATTCTGAATCTTTTACCTCTTAGACCCTGATTTGAGACTAGTCCAGGTCATTAGGAATTCAAAGCCATTTCGCGTATGACGGATATTCAGAGATGGTAGGTCTACTATATGTGCCAGGTCATTTCAGACCTGTAGGCACATCTAGTATTCTGACTCCAGCAGAGGTTGAGATCTGATGATTAGGAGTCATATAAAAGGGAAAAAAGCTAAATAAATCCTCTTCTTAAAGCATGTTATTTGATTGCTTTTATTTCATTATGCTCAACTACAAATGTTACTGCTACCTACAATGTTGCTAAGGCCTGTTTTAAAGTCAGCAAACATACTTGAATAGGAACATTTAAATGTGCAGTTGTGGTGATAAATAGCATGTAGTGATTAAAAGTGATGTGAAGATGTGGGGAATTTTGCACAGTCTACTGTGTATTTATATGGTATTCATCAGTTTGAAAAACTTAAAGTGGGGGGACGCACTGACATTTTATTATCATAATTATCAGTATTTTTTCACATCAGGAAAAGACAATCTAGCAGGGAAACCACCAAGTGCTACCGAAAGTCTTTGCCCATTAATTGGAGAAACCAGAGCTGAATGTGCCATGTAGCATATATTCTTCCTCCCTCCCTCCCTTGCTCCTAGAACTGATTTCTTCTTGCAGATGTTTAAATCATTATGTAGATAGGAGAGCTTTCAGTGATTTTGCTTCTGATGGAGCTACACAGGAGATGAACAGAAGGCTTCAGATGTTCATGGTATTAATCCAGCATCTTTCAAAGGAAATTTCCAGAAAAGTTAAAAACATGACTGAGAAAACACAGCTGCGAAAATGATGTAGCAGTATTGCACAAGCAGATATTTGGGGGGAAAATGTTCATTGTGCAAACAAACAGTATTGCCATAACACCTCTGTGCAGACTAGAACCTGTTTTAATGGGTATGTAAAGGTACAACCACTTACACCATCTGAAAACCTCCTAGCAGGTCTTAGTGTTTCAAGGTCAAGTTTTGGAGCTGGGTTTTTGGTTTTGTTTTGGTTTTTTTTCTCCTAGTTTACTTTCTCAATGAAAATATTGTGTGTGTGTGTGTGTGTGTGTTAAATACATTGTTGGTATTAGTTTCCATCTTGTGTATCTTGAAAGTCTGTGCCCTATACCTGTGCTTACAGCAGTTGAATCCCTTTTGCTTGGAATGATTAGATTTTATAAAACACTTATAAGCATTGTTTAATTCTTATTAACTGTGGGCAATAATGTGTGTGTAGGTTGGGGTAACACTACAGATGTCAATAGCAAACAGCAACATTACAAAACCATCTGAAACAGAAAAAGTTGCAGATTGTACTCAAACTCTGGTAGGTGAGCAGTCATTACCTGAGCTGGATTTTGCTATTCCAGAACAAACTCTTGAAACAACTCTCTGAATTTAACTCTAGAGACCATGTAAGACAACTTAGAGCTTGATTTTTTTCAAAGGCCAGCTAAATAATAATATCCAATTAACAGTCTTAAATCTTATATCTGGAATGAGATTGTCAGTGTTTCAGTCGCTCCTGGTGCAGTAACTTACTGAGAACAGTTTGTTGTATTCTCCTAATGTGTGTAATGTTGGTTTTGGTTTTTTTGGCACAGAAACAGTTGAGGACTGAAGAAGCCAAAATTGTTCAAGAGAAAGCTGCCAAGATCAAAGAATGGGTAACATTTAAGCTCAGGGAGGTAAGTCTCTAGCTTACTGCCAAGTTTCAAGGCTTGTGAGTAGGTACAGTGGCTGCACTGCCAGTGGGCTCCTGTACAGGACAGTACTTTGAGGATGGTCAATCTGCCACAGAGGCTCTCTGCTTGCTTGGCCCTGTGCATACTCTGTTGTAGAGCTAGGGTCATCACTCTTGGGTGAGGGCTATTGACTTTATTGGGCAAACTGTAAATGACCATGAAGTCACCAGTGCCCAAAAGCAGTCTCTGAAGAAGATTTAGTAGTCACAAGTGGCTTTCACCTCGCTTTCCTCTACCTCTCCCTTTTTTCTCTGGGTGCAGTTTCTGTCTTTCTGACAAACCAGCTGTAACACAAACATGTCCTTTGCTCTGCCTTAATTTACCATCTCTGACTAATGGTGTTTTCCTACTGCCCAGTATTTTCTCATCTCTAACCTTTCTGTCCTATCCATCCTATGGACTTGTGCCTCTATCTGGGCCTACCTTCTAGAAAAACAAAGATAGTGGGTCAGCATGCAGTTTTGAAGATGCAGTAATAGTTTACAACTGGGAGTGGGGCTATCTGGTCTTTTATTCCAAGTTAAAGACATTATTTCCCAGTTTATGCCAGAAGGGGAATTTCTTGAAGTTGGAAGAAGAAGTCTTTGTGGGCACTAATTATGTTATGATGGGACTTTGTAATATCATTGAATTGCCTAGATATTTCATCAGGCTGCTGGGCTGCTTCTCTTTCATTTTCCTGTATGAGATAACTTAAGGTGCATTTACATTACTGACTGGTGCAGCACAAAGAAGGAAGCACGGGGATTAATTTGGTGTGGTCTGCTGTGAATCCAGGGCCATACATTCACATTATGTCTTTACTGCCAATGAGGTTTGTGCCAGATGCTGATTCTAGGTGCTGATTCTACCATGCAAAAGTGGAGCACTGCCAATTGGAGAACTTGGAGTCTGTGTTGCAAATGGGTTACTCTAGACAGCGCCACTGGTGTGGTTTCAACTTTGCCATCAAGAAGGAAGCCTGTCTGGGTGCACCACTGCTGTGCTTAAGAATGGATGCTGAGACACTTAAAGTAAAGGCATAAGGCAAATTTGCAAAGAATCTCTCATGCCCTAGCTGGAAATGTAAATGCACCCTTAACATTTGTTGGCTTTTTTCTTTGCTTCCCTTCTTTTACTATATACAGGGTGAGATGGAAAAACGGTCCTTCAGGGTAATGCTTTTTTTGATTCTCTCTTTCGTGACAGTTATTTCTGCAACAGGAGTAAATGATAAACAATATCATGGAAGTAAATTAGAAGACCTATTTGAGAAGCACAATGGTATATGCAGAGGCTGTTTGAGAAAGCCCAGCTAAATGTTTAAGTGGGTTGTCCAGTGCAGCTGCTGAGTAGAAGGATTTCAAGATGACTGGTAGACTCACGAATCATTTTTTTCCTTGTTAAGACACTTGAATGTGGTAAAGATAAAGACATATTCTGTATAGTGGATCACTTGCACACACAGTTTTGCATTATATTTCAGTTTTTATTATTGTTTTTTCATAGCTTGAGCTAGAGAATTACCACCTGAAAACTTGTAATCAGAGGCTGATGGAGCAAATCGAAGCCCTTCAGGATACATTGCAAGGTAAATGTGCTCACCTGGCATTGTAGCCTAGTAACCACCACAAGAGTGGAAGTTAGCATTCCCAGGTTGTATTCTTAATTTTGTCAGAAATTAACACTTGTAACAGCAAGCAGTGGAATTACTCTGTTCCTCAGTGGATCTATTTTTAAGATGGGAATACCATGCTTACCTGCCTTAAACTCTTAATTATTTTCCTGCTAATGATTGAACACAGAACCCTTTTTTAAAAATCTGCTTTTGCCATTAAAATAAGCCACTGAACTCCTGAATTAGAAGCATTCATTGAAGTACGTAGTAAAGTCCATTCACTTCAGTGCTGGAGGGGAGAAGTCCCTGAGGTATTTCACTTTACTTCCACATGTGAGTCATTCTCATCCCCACAGAACCTCTGCTGTCATATGAGCTGAGTAACTGAATAATCCAAGGCAGCAGATGTCTGGTCTGCCTTTAGGATGCTGGGATCCTCTGTGCTATCAGGTTGGATTGGAGAAAGCTGCTTATGGTGTTTGGGCTTTTGCAGTTCTTCTCTGGTGGACAGATAGAAAAACTTAGTCTCCAGGGCTTGTATTCAGCACCTTTCATTGCAACACACTTTGCAGAGGAAATTCTCTCTTAACGATTTTCTTCCTTTTAGTTTTTCATGAGGTTGGTTTGGTCACAGTAAGACAGCTAATTTCCAGAACTTCACTGGGCATGCAGGCAGGGGGCATTTCTTTCCTGCAGAAGTCTTCCTGGCATTCCTATCACTCCACAGCAAGGGAATAGGGCAAAATTCCTTCTAAATCCTGCCACATTTCTAGCGAAATGCTTTATGACTGGGTTTTTCTCATCCCCTCTGGCTCTGACTGTTCACAAAAGGAGAATGCCTGGTAAGCTGCGTTAATAATCTGGTATTAAGTGTTCCCTGGATCCCAACTCTCTGGGCAGTAAACAGCACTGCCCTCTCCTCTTATGCCTCACTAGTCTCACTATGCCAGGCTGAAGTCAGAGGCCTCTGCAGAGAGACAAATCTCTTCTTGCTTGCTATGCTAATAGTAACAGCTTCCTCTTCTTAATCTCCTGTCACATCTAGGAGGCTGCAAAAATATCAGCAATATTTAAAATGAATGGCCTCTTTTCAGTCTACACTAATGATTTACCTCAGGGTCAGGGGAAATGTGTGCCAAGGTTTTTGTGTGCCAGTGGTATGTGTTAGCTTTGTTAACATTCAGTTCCTTGTGACTCAAGCACCAAGGTCTCATGGTTGTCTTTTTCTCAGCAGGTTTCATCCTCTCCACTGTCAACAGTAATGTATTCCACTGTTTGCTCTTCCCTCTGTAATTTTGTGTCTTCAGTTTGTTTCTACTTCCTAATTCCTTAACCGTTGCTGGTTAAGCAACACCCATAGAGTTTGATGTTAAGGCAGCATTTTCAGCGATACCTATGCAGAGTCACTCACCCATATTTTGCAATTTCTAAAGCATCTAATGATTTGGTGCTTTTTCAGTCAGGCAGTGTATAAATGCCAACATCAGTCAAACATCCTCTGCCACTCCAAGTTTTATCCACACTTTCTCATACCCTAAAGCTACTATTCAGAAGAAATTGTAGAACTGAGATAGTCTTTAAATCTGGTGATTATGGAAAGGAAAAAATACAAGAATTATAAAGTGTGGGTACTAAATAGAAAAGGGACAATGGAAGCCATCTAGGATCTATTTTTTATGTCATCTTCTAATATAGCAACTGAAAGGGCAGAGAAAGAACTAAGAAAAAAAAAGATTTTACAGCAAAATCCTGTAAGAAACTATTATAAAACTTTGTGACAAAAAGCACTGCGTGGGTCATATAGCACAAAAGGATAGCAAAAAGCTCTGGGAAAATTCTTGAAAAGAGAGTAACCTCACTGATTGGTGTGATGCTTAAGAAGATCTCCATACCTTTCCTGGAAGTCTCATGTAGCCCTTGGGAAGGGTGGAATCATACCATCTTATTTGATGACTTAAAACACTGTAGGTCCACTAAAGCCAAAAGCAATGCTAAGCAGTGTTCTGGCCACTTGGATGTTTTTTGACAGTATTGTGTGGTAAATGCACTTCCTTCTCATGGCTACTTTAAGAGAAGAGACATAGTTGTATATAGGTAAGAGTAAAAACTGTTATATTAGACTGAAAGCTTGCCTAGGCCTGTATCCCATCTCCTGGCTGGTTGTGGATGTTTCAGGACAGAGTGTAGGAAATACTGCAAGTAAACCTGCCCTCCTCTCCATTTACCCTTCCAGCTTCTGCTGTCAGTAGTTTAGGAAATTTCTAGGCCAGGGCTTCCATACTACTGATACATTAGTTTTTCTGGCATATCTGCAACATTGTATTTCCTTTTTTGTCTGGAAAAAACCCTTCCTTCTGTAAATTTCAAATGCGCTGCTTGATAGTTTCATTAGGCACCCCTTAATTCTACTTTTGTAAGAAACAGTGATTAATCATTTCCTGCTCATCTCTTCTGTGCTATTCCCAGTTATAAATGTATAGCACTTTTGTTATAACTGTGCCCAGCAATCTCTTTCCTGTTCTGTATAGTCCTAACCAGGCCAGGGTGTTATTGAAATACAACTGGCATGAACATACACTAGGAAGCAACAATTAAGACATTAAAGCATTTGAATGCCCTAACCATATGTTCTCCTCCCTTGTAGATATGACCAGCATTCCTCCCTTTGAATCTCTTTGGAGCTGTAGTTCCCTGAAGCCTAGAGCATCACGGGCCTCTTTTGCTGAGAAGATAGACCAGGAATCTGTGCTCCTTGCACCTGGTTTCAGAGAGATGCGTGAGACAGGACCTACCAAGCATGTCCTTTCTTCAGCAAATACAGTCCTTGCCAATGACACCTTTACTGAGAATGGAGAGGATAAATCTCTGCTTTCCCAGAATAAGCTGAAGCTCGTGTCTGACCCATCAAACTGGAATCTCTCCACAGAGAAGGATGTATTTCCAGCTGTAAGTTCTGAACACTGTTTAGGGTGCTCTGATCCTGTATCAGTGGACCCTCCAGCTGAGACCACAAGAATTCTTGAGGCTTTGACCTTCCAGTCATCTTTGAAAGAAAACTGTAGTGCTGTGAGCACCTTGAAACAAGTGGGTTTTGATGGCACCCGCTTCTCTGATGATCTGAGTGCCAGATTCCACTCCCACCGGCTGGAGTCCTCTTCCTCAGGAGAAATAATGAGCATGCTTGAGGGCCGTCTCCAAACTGCTGAACCACCCCTGGTTGTGTCAACATCAACTGTTACAGCACATTCCTCCTGTGCAGGGAGGGAATGCAGCCTTGGGACTAGTATGACGTTTCCAAAAATACGAACACCCAATACACCAAGAGACAGTATTCAACTGGCCAAGAGACATCACAGCCAACCACAGCCAGGGGTTAATTCTTTCCATCATGTAATGCACTTAGAGACTAGCACTTTCCAGCCCATAACAGACCCTCCAGCATGCCATGGGCTCGTGGAGGAGACAGATATTGATGATGATGGAGTATTGGAGAAGATGGATACAGAATGTGGACTGCTGAGGGAAGAAGCTAGAGCATGTGAGGAAATGTACCACTTACCTGCAGGGCAGAGAGAAGCTGTGAGTTCTGAGGCTGGCATACTTGACCCAGGAGGTAAACCTCCAACACCACCGCTGCACAGATTCCCATCATGGGTAAGAAATGCAAGGACAACAGGCTGAGAAGTGGTGCTTATCTTTGAGTAGTGCCCAGTAGTTAGGCTACAACAGCTCAAGCAGTTGTTACCTGTGGACATCACAGGTTACATTCTTGAAGCACCAAGTCTGACAGTTCCAGCATGACAGGGGCATGCTGGTTCCACTGACAATTTTTTTTTTTCTCCTTTTGTCTTTATAAGGGGAAAAAAAT
Source organism: Manacus vitellinus (assembly GCF_001715985.3). NCBI lineage: Eukaryota > Metazoa > Chordata > Aves > Passeriformes > Pipridae > Manacus > Manacus vitellinus. Next base: position 9,514,661 of record NW_021940750.1, read on the forward strand.
TCATGGAAAAAACCAGTGCTCAAGAAACACAGGAATATAAAGGAAAGTCAAGAGGTGCTGCATTGTGGTTTATCATTATGGGTCATCAAAAGTTAGTCCTTAGTTCTGTTGTCACATGTGTAAGATAGAAAAATTACTCATAAATGCAGTGGACCAGACAAGATAGCTCCAGAGTGAGAAAAATCTCTGAATACTAGAATAAATACATGGATTAGATCTCAGCATTCCTATCTCATGGTATGCTTCTGCTATTAGGAAAATTTTGTGAAAGCCTTTGATTAAGTGGTATACGTGTCCTGTTGCTTACAGTATGTGAGAAAGGGGTTTGTTGTTCTTGCTTTCAGTTACTTGTTAGCTGGATTGTTTGCTAGTCATAGAATTGTTTAGGTTGGAAAAAAGAAAACGCCTTCCCCTCAACCACTGACCAGGTTACCTTGTCACAGAAGGAGATCAGGTTGGTCATGCAGGACTTGTCTTTCATAAACCCATGCCAGCTGGGCCTGATCAATTGGTTATCATGTACATGCTGTGTGATGGCACTCAAGATGATCTGCTCTATGACCTTCTCTACCACTGAGGTCAGGCTACAGGTCTGTAGTTCCTCAGATCCTCCTCTAGCCCTTCTTATAGATGGGTGTCACATTTGCCAACTTCCAGTCACCTTTGACCTCCCCGGTTGACCAGGACTGCTGGTAAATGATGGACAGTGGCTCAGTGACCTCTTCAGCCAGCTCCCTCAGCACCCTCCTGTGGATCCCACCTGGTCCCATAGACCTGTGCGTGTTTAAGTGGTGTTAGCAGGTGGGTGAGCATTTTTCCTGGGATCTTGGGGGCTTCATTCTGCTCCCTGTCCATATCTTCCAGCTCGGAGGGCTGGGTACCTGGAAAACAACTGGCTTTACTGTGAAAGACTGAAGCAAAGAAGGCATTAAGTACCTCTGTTGTTTCCTTATCCTTTGTCACTATGTTTCCTACCGTACCCAATAAAGGATTGTTATTCTCCTTTTGTTTCTCATGTATTTATAGAAATTTTTTAGTGTCTTTTACTGCAGTAGCCAAGTGAAATTCTAGTTGGACTTTGGCCCTTCTAATTTTCTCCCTGTATAACCTGCCTGTAGTCCTTCTAAGTTTCCTGCCCCTTCTTCTAGAGGTCATAAACTCCCCTTTTTTTACTGAGTTAAGCCAAAGCTCTCTATTCAGCCAGGCCAGTCTTCCTCACTGTCTCATCTTTCAGCACATGGGAATGGCCTGCTCCTGCACCTTTGAGATTTCCTACTTGAAGAATGTTCAGTTTTGCTGGACCCCTTTGCCCTTCAGTACTGACTCCCAAGGGACTCTGTCAACTTTGGCTCCTAAAGAGGCCAAAGTCTGCATTAGTCTAACCTGGTGGAAATCAATGTAGTATCAAAAGAGATGATTTTGTTGTTTTTATTTGCTTTTTTAAAAGGCATGGGCAAACAAGTGATTTATTGAAGGTGCAAAGTCAAACACTCATTGTTAATTCTTATGTTTTATAAATTTATTTTCAAGGAAAACTAAATGTTAATTGTGGTCTTCGGCTGTATCCTTTATGACACCAATTTAAACCCCAGTATAATCACATCCACTTTTCCGAAGGAATTTCTTTTCTTTCAGTCCATAATATGGAACTGTACTGGGAGTGAAGGTGGATAGTGTGGTAAAAGAAACTGCAATTTTTCAAGATGTCTGTTTCATTTGCTGCAGAAGTCAGAAAGGTGTCAATGAACAGGGTACTCACTTGGAAGAAGGGAAATATGACTCAGAGATTGGCTACTATTCCTGTCTCTGATCTAGAGTTCCCATATAAAGTTCTTCTAGTCTCTTAAGCTTGATTTTTCACAGGTGATTGTCAGTTCCACACACATTCTTCTGAATGTCTAACTTGAATTTGGCAACTAAATTTGTTTACAGAAGTGCTGATCACTTCTGTGCTCCAACTGTATTAATTTGTTTTCATTGCTATGTTATATGATGCTAAATTCTCAAAAAGTCACATCTTGGACATCTTGAAATGGGTACTCCAAAGTTATTCAATACTTCAAAGAACTTATGTCTGAGTTCTTCTGATAGCACCTATCACTGTCCCTCCCAGGGTTAATGTAATTTTTTTTATTAATTTTTGTGAAGCATTGCATTTTTATTGTCAGTAACACATGAAAAATCCAGTATTTTTTCTTCAGACTAGAGTCAAGTAAATGTATCCGAGTAGGGCAAATTTAAGTATAGTAATTTAAGTAACAGTAAGTCATGAATAGAATAATAATAAATAGTAGCATAATCAGTAAGAAATATCCATTACATTCCCTGAATAGGAGTTGTCTGGGGAAAAAGATTCACATAGTATTTCATTAGAAACTAAATTTCAGTGCAAATACATACAGAAAATACTTATTCTGTAATTTCTTTTTTTGTGTGTGTGTACTTGACTTTGCAGTCTTAGGTACTTCCATGTGTATGTATTGTGTGCTATTTCATAGTGATTGGTTGTATGCTTTTAGGAGCAGCAAGAGGTTTCCTAGCTTTGGATTTTATCCATTTCAGGATGGTTCATGTCTTAGTCACAATACTGCATTTAGATACAGATTTGGGTTTTCCTGCTGGAATTGTTACCAATTCGTGAAGCACTTGGAGAGCCTTTGAACTGAAAGCTCCGTATGTTGTTATAACTGAGACACAGGCTTATTGAGATCATTCCAGGCATTTCTTTCATTCCCTTATCAGAGAATGAGCATCCTTGCAGGTGGTGACTCAATAAATTGTCCTGGTTTGTGGCAGTTCTTTATTCATTTTAATGCATTGTTTATAAAGTGGAAAACTCCCATCTTTTTCCAAGCTGTGATATAGTAATTTATTGATAATTGCGTGTAGGTGTTCCAGTCTGTGATATCATCTCTGTGAATCCCCCATATCTGTGGGGATTCACACAGAGTAACATGCTTCCACTAATGGTCATTCACACAACATAGAGTGGAATACAGCAATCTCAGAGAGCCCCTCCTTCCTGCCCAAAGGTGTGACTGTGGCGTGATTCTGTGACATGAGCATTTCTTTCTGCAAGAATCACGTTTTTTCTGATCACTGTTGTTCGTGGTATTATTGTTTCAGGAGAGCCGAATCTATGCTGTGGCCAAGTCTGGCATGAGGTTGTCTGAAGTGGCCATGGTGAATGATACTTCCAGATGCTGTAAGTTCTAGACAAGATCCATCCTTACAGGGGGGTTATGGTGCCAGTGTGGTACCTGGGCTTCTGGCTGTTCACATGTCTTCATTTCCTTCCCTGTTTTCAAAGTAAATTTGATCTCATAGATAGCCATGATAAAGAAAGGACTGGAGGAGGACACATCTGATCTCAGGAATGGTTTGTGTTGGGCTGTTTGTGCCTGTTCGTTCTATGACATGTTCAGGGATTCCATTATCTCCTTAATCACTTTTGTAGCCACTCTTCTGCCTCTGCATGTCTGTGGCCTGCTTTTAGTCTTATTCACCATCACTGTCCCCTGTTAGGGCTTTTATCTATTTGGACATGGGGCACCAGATTGCCATTGTACCATGGAGTGGGTAAGACATCTTACAGGCTAAATGGAGAGAACTTTGCAGCTCTCTGTGGGAGTTGTATGTAATTAATAACACATTCCTTGGCCTTTTTGAGGCCAGATTTTCCAGGATGGCAATCCTTGATATGCTTCTCTATTAAAACCTTCACTTTTTCACCAGTTTGTATTATTTGCTCTCTTGCTTTCTCTCTGAATTTTTCCAGTTTCCAATTTCTCGTGTTCAACTTCTGGGCCATTTACCTGTCTTATCTACAGAAACGTCACTGTGCCAGTCTACACTACACTGAAGGGGGTAAGGAGTTACCTCACTTTTTCTGTTATGAAAAGCATGGTCCAGGCCTCCTACTAATTTTAGAGAAAACAGGATGAAGCTGTGCAGCGAAGGAATGAAAATTAGAGAATCTTGGGAAGCACTGGACACCAAAAGAATGCCGAAGGACTAGCAAATGATAAATGTGTTTAGGAATACAGAACACTGCAGCAGTTTTGGTCTAGGAAGCTGCAGTGTGCACTATGGGGCTGTAGAAACCTAGAGGTGATGGTGGGTGCAGCCTAAAGAATGAAATGGAGCACAGGGCTTGTGGAACAGTATGAGGGCGTAACCAGAGGAGACCCAAACAGATGGGACTAGACAGTCCAGCATGGAAGTTCTCAGACCAGAACGGGAGGAAATGAAGAACCCCGGGGCAGAAGTGGGCAAGGTGGTGTGAAAATGAAGGGCATTGATTGCTCTGCCTCCTTATTGAGTAGGGATTGTCCTGATGAAACTCTTCTCTCACGCGCTAACCAATAACGTATCTAACACGTCTCTAACATGTCTATTTTCCAGAAAGCCACACAGATCAGCAACGTGCCTTTCTTAGACGAATCTTCAGGATCTGATGATGACTGTGGCTCCCATGCCAGCTTAAGGACTTCTACTGCTGGATCCGAGAACAGGAAAGCTAGCATGCCAGGCAGCCCTCGTGCAGTGAAAAGAGGTAAAGTGGGAGTATTGCTACTGAGCAGGATGAACTCTTGTCATGACAGGAGAGGCAAGATGCCCTGAACAGCATCATCAGCGACAGGCAAATGTTCAGCCATAGTGATGCTACTAAGGAGTTCTCCCAGAATGTGTGCAGACATCAACAGCTACTCAGTAGAAATCTGTTCTCTTCGGTGGTTTTTACTGCTGATAGATTTCCATTCAGGCAATTGCTAAACTTAGATTGTGGGAAGGATTATCTCCCAAATTCATCACATATCCAGTCGTCTGTACCTTTTCTTTTCCTGTTTGCTTTTCCTTGAAAGCAAACTAGTACTGGCATAGTAAAGAAAAGGCTTTTTTTGTCTTTGTCACTGGCTGGTAATTGCTTGACCAGTAAGGAAATCTTTCATATCTTTGAGAGGCATCAGGTACTTTGCGTACTGATTAGGACATTTTTTCTTACCTGCTGGGAAGACTAAACGGGATCTTCGAATGGAATTTTCATTATAATCGGTAGTCAGTAAAATAGAATCATATTTCATGTAGTCTTACCTTGCATGCATTGGCTGATGTATCTCTGCATTGCCATGGACCACTGGTGGAAGATTCACAGAAAGCAAAGTCCCATTGTTAGTGAGGGAGCCTTTTCCTTAGCTGGAATCTGAGGGGCTTTAGACTCTATAATGGATGTTTAGAGCTGCAAACAATCTGTCTGTCCTTTAGATAACAGGTCTGTTTATTTTTTTAAAATATTTTTTATTCTGTCTTTATTCAACAATAAATTTATTTCACTGTCAGTATCCAAAACTCACTTTCACTACTTGTGTTCCTAGGGAAAAGAGTTCTTAGAAGTCTGGTTAGTGGGGTTTGGGTTTCCAGAGTCTGATCTGATTTCTTCTTCTTGAACAAAAAAAGCCTTAGTGGTGAACTCAGAAACTTTTTCAGAGTGGGGAAAAAGTTCAGTGAATGCTTCTGTCTAGCCATGATTCTCATTCCTTCCTTTATTTTAAACAGGTGTATCTATGTCCTCACTGAGCTCTGAGAGTGACTATGCCATCCCTCCTGATGCCTATTCCTTGGATGATGACTATTCAGAGCCAGAACATAAGCTACAGCGAACATCTTCCTATTCCACTGATGGTGGAATCTGCACTGTAAGTCTTACTACATTACAGTTGTAAAGGAATGCAAACAGAGCCTTGGCCTTGAAAAAGCATAACTACAATATATTGAGTTATCCCCTGCAAAGTGGTGCTCTGACAGACTGGGCTGTTGGTCCAGCTGATAGGTATCAAAAGACACTATCTGATGCTTCAGAAGAAGGTGCAGTTTCTCTTATGTGGTTAGATTAAAGTATGTGCCTCAAGGGCTGTATTCTTTTCTGATGGCCTGTATTGATTTCCTGTAGTCATATTCTACTTTAATGATGGCCTTACACTTTTGGGACAAAACAAGTTTGGAAATTCAGAGGAAGGAATGAGACAGGATATAATATTTTGGCCTAGAAAAAGACCTCAAACACGGGTAGCGTTAAATTCTGTACTCCTGAATGTGAGAGATCAAGCAGACAAGGAACAGGAATCTAATCATGGCATAGAGACAGCTTCACTTCCTACCAAATCAGTGCTTTGGTAGGAAGATAAGTAAGTTTACAATGCATCAAACAACCAGTGAAATTATCTTCAGATGTTTTCTTTACTAAAGCAACACAAAGTGGTATTTGCAGCTACACAGATAGTTTAGGACTCTCTCCAAGCTGAGCAGAGAGCACTGACCTTTGATGGCTGCTACTAAACAAAGCAGAAAATGATGGAGATGCAGAAAACGTCTGGGCTTGACTTCAGCACACTTTCATTTGTATTTTGAGAGGTGCAGGATAATCTCCTCTCCGCTTTGTTTTTTGCCCTCCAGGAACCCATGGAGAAATCAGGTTACTTGCTCAAAATGGGCAGCCAGGTAAAGATGTGGAAGAGACGATGGTTTGTTCTTAGAAACAGACAAATCATGTACTACAAGTCTCCGGTGAGTCACTGGGATACATTTACTATTCTCTGGAGGCACAGAGAAATACTCATCAGTCAGTACATGGGGTTCTGAGGAAAACTACAGCTTCCATGGGAAAGAAAGCTAGATTCTTTCATTTTTCACCCTGCTGCGTGGACATGGAAGTACTAGAAAACTAGGGTAAAATTGAAAATAAGCCTTCATGCAGAGAATATTTGTATGTATGATAAAATACTGCTATTGTTTGCCTTCATTATTCTGCTGTATTTAGCTACATTACAGAGAATTATACTTAGGGATGTTCACCTTCCACAGTTTTTTCTTCTGGACAGTAATTTCCTCCATACCTGCATAATTACACAGTACTTCTGTGTTTATACACATCTTTGCTTACAAGTCAAGAATACTGAGAAAATTGATTTTCAACTTTTTCATTTTCTCAGTTGTCATATTCTAACAAGAAAAAATACATCCTAGGGCACAGAACATCTTTATTTCTGACACTGGGTTTATCCATCAGAATGCACAAGCAGATTATACATATATATTATATTCATATATATACCATATTCATATATATATACATACATATATATATATATATATAATTTCATAAATACTTAGAATTTAGACTGTTGTTGGAAGTGATTTCTGGAAGACCCTAGTCCAACTAATACATTGAAGAAGGACTGTCATCAGCTATAGATAGTTTTGTCCCAAACCAATGGTTTTGTCTAGGCCAGTCTTGAAAACTTCTAAAGGTGGAAATTCAGCCACCATCTTGGTGTGTGTTTGATACTGTATTGCCTTCCCAGTGAGAAAGGCTTTAGTCTGTTGGTGGTTTGGATTTTTTTCCTAATGTCCAATTCGAACTTCATAAGACAGTATTTGTCACCATTACCCTTGTTATATTGTCTGCCACTACTGAGGAGACTTGCTTCATCGTTGCAGTGGGATCACACTGTCTCATAGTCAACCTGGCAGGCTTCAGCTGTCCTTTCCATCTCATGAATGCAGACTCTGACCTGCACATGTATACTATGCTCTATATAAGTACTCTAAGATCCATCTGAGGTTTCCTGCTGAAAAAACTACTTTTCTTTCCTCAGAGCGATGTTATCCGCAAACCACAAGGGCAGATGGAGCTGAATTCCTCATGCCAAATTGTCAGAGGTGAAGGGTCCCAAACATTCCAGGTAGGCATTGCTTTTTATCCTGCAGATAACCATACACACTCAGTGCCTGTGTGAGTGAGATAGTACCTAGGATCTCCCCTTTTTGAAAAACTCTTACAAGATCGCTAGCGTGATTTTTACATGCCTGGAGGAGCTGAAGAAACATCTGAAGTGTTGGGTTCCTACTTTTGAAGTACTAGAAGTTAGCCCATCAGTGGATTCAGTTTTACATCATTATGTTAGGGGACTTTATAATAAAGGCAGCATTGAAGTTTCTCTCATACTCTGAAAGGCACGTGGCCTGACCTGTGAGCTACCTTCTGCTCTTATGGAATTGAAGTTGCTAAGACTTAATGCTATTAAATTCATTGCATCTTTCCTTTCAGAGTCACAAGGTATTGAATGCAGAATGCAATACAAAGCGAAGGCAGCAAAAACCCCACATTTATGTAGACACCTTTAAAGTGAAAAATTAGCAGCAGCACTGAGAAACAAGAAAAGATGAGAGAGGACATAAAGCCTCAATATCCAAGAGAAACAGCAAGAGAGTTCATGAGAATTTGATTGATTTGAGTTTCATTTCTTTCACTTGGGCTTTGAGGATGAGCACCTTTTTTTTTACCCGCAAAAAATCCCTCCCGAATGACAAAACAAAAATCTCTATGGGTTAAAGAAACTCAGCAGCTGAAGAAAAGATTTGTAGGGGTGCAGATTTATATTTTCTCACTCCTTTTCCTTCCAGCTTGTGACAGAAAAGAGGACCTACTTCCTGACAGCAGACTCACCCAACATCCTAGAGGAATGGATTCATGTCCTACAGAGTATCCTGAGAGTGCAAGTGACCAGTCCTGTTGGTGTTCCTCACAGTGATGATAAACCTACTGTGAAAGGTTGGCTAACCAAGGTAAAATAATGTTTCGTACTTTATTCAGTTTAGATTGGCATTGACAGTGTACCAGCTTCTTGGTTTGTACAGTAAATGTGAGGGAGAAATTAGTATTTCAATACTCCCTATAAGAGTAGGGGAAGAAAGAAAAGTGTTAGTAGATTTCTGCATTTCAAAGCAAAACATCTATATAAATAATAAGGAATGAGACAAACAAGGCTACTGAAAGATACCGACTTTGTCAAATAGTAAGTAATAACAAATATTTAGCTTATGTATGCTTTTCTTCAACAGAATTCACAGCATATCACAGCAAAAAAATCAGGGAACTGTTAAATGTCACATTTAGTTGGTCTGTAACTTGGAGAGTTCCAAGGAAATGGCTTGTACAGTTCTAGGTTAGCATTTATTCCAGTCATAACAGACTGCATGTACATTAGTGCAAAGTACAAAGGCTGAGAATTCTTATGCTTTATACCATTTCCGTAGATTAGTTTTGCATTGCAAGTTACTATGAATATTTTAATATATTTCTGATTAGCTTCTAAGATGACTAAAGACAACCTGCATCTGAAGGTTGGTTGTCTGCAACACAGGTTGCTCCCCACACTACAGGTTGACTGGTCTTTTCCTGGTGAGATGAACTGATTTGGTTTTATAATTTTAAATAGGTGATTCTTCATATTGCATCTCAGAATACAGAAATTCTTCATATTGTATTTCAGAAATGATAAATTATGAATGAGTAAAATACTTCACAAAATCTTAGACCCATTTCCATAAGCACCTATGTCCCATCTACTTAGATTTCCTTTCCTGCTTTTGGAAGTGGTGCCCTTTATGTTCTGAGAGAAGCTTTATATTAGCATAAGACAAATAACATATGCAAGGTTTTAAGGGAGAGTTGAATTGGAAGTTGAAATTCTAGAAAATTGTTCCAGCAACACTGCTGATGTTAAAAGCATGTATTTCTTTGTCCTCCTTACAGGTCAAGCATGGTCACTCTAAGCTGGTCTGGTGTGCACTGATTGGAAAAACTTTCTACTACTATCGAAATCATGAAGATAAAGTAATTCCTTTTCCCATTTTTATTTCTGAACTCTCTTTCCACATTTCTCATGAATCTTTCTTTCCTTTTACTGCTTGTGTGTCTCATGCTTCAAGCTCTTCCTTGGTTGTACTTTTCCAAAGAAAATCAATATTTTCTCTGATTTTATTTTTTTTTTAAACTAGAATGACAGCAGACTTAAAAGGCAAGTGATTGAACTTTCTCATATCACTGTATATCTTGTTTCTCACTTTCTACATTTGGTCTTGTCAAGCCTTTAAAGCAGACTTTAATACAGCAGCTGATATATCTGCATACTGTCATGAAAATTAATAGCAACAATATGGGAAAAGGGGGGTCATTTAGTTAGTAGAATGTCCTTCCATTTCTGGAAGCTTGGGCCAATAGTACATTGCTTTGTCCTGGTGATCTCAAAACCCAAGTTTTAGAATATCAAGAAATACTGTTCATATTTGGGGTTGACCTCCAGAGTTAGCACAGCATATATCTTCTCTTTATCTTAATCTACTTACTTATGTAATTTTAGAAGTACTAATTTTCCATTAGCAAGCAGAAAGTCTGACCAGGATCAGAAAACAATGGCTCAAGATACTGAGTAACTGACATCAAGTGTAATGGGAAGAAAACAGTACCTTATGGGAAAAGCCATCTTTTTATTTGCATATTCTCATTCTGACCTGTAGATGCTCTCCCAAGAAAAATAATAAAAGTAGTGGCATACTTTCTAAGTGTCACACTTTATGAAAGAGAAGAGATTCTATAGAAATGCAAGATTACATTAGCTAAACACCGAATTTATTATTTATCCCTTACATTTTACAGAACTGCCAACATTTTGATCTGGCTTTTCTTTCCCAGTATTCCCTGCCTATACTGGAAGATTAGCTACCCTTATCTAACTCACTTCTGCTCTAGCTACACTTATCTAACTCACTTCTGCTCCTTATAGTGTCCCTTAGGGCATCTGCCTATGCGTGAGTCCAAAGTGGAAGAAGTAGACCGTTCCTGTGACTCTGATGAGGATTATGAAGCCACTGGTGGAGGATTTCTCTCATCCCACTGTACACTGGTGATTCACCCACAGGACCAGAGTCCCACATACTTACTCATCCGCACCAAACAGGAGAAGGTATAAAAGACAGTCTTTTTTTTGGAGAGAAGAGTCTGTTTGGTAATAGTGAACAAGGGAGTCATACAGGCTGAACCTGTTTGTAGAAAAGAGGTCTGAATTGACCCACACTGTTCTCATCTTTATGCCTAGAATACCTGGCTGTACCATCTGACCGTTGCAGCTGGTAGCAGAAATGCCACAGTGGGCACATCATACGAGCAACTCATTGGAAAACTACTGGATGCAGAGGGAGACCCTAGTAAGTAGAAACCACAAACTCTTCCATGGTAGCAAAGCATTAAGAAGAGTAATTTCAACTTTCAGTGTTAATCCAGCCAAAGGTGAGGGAAGGGGATTTCAGTAGTACATCATATTATATAATGTCCTTCTCCCCTAGTTCCCAGACAAGTCCATCTCATTGTCACATCATTTATCAAAGCCTCTGAAATGTATGTAATGTTAATTCAAATGAACATAAAGGAGGTTGTTTTTTTTTCTTGGTTCTGTTGGTCTTGATTTTCCTTTCCAGGGAATCTTGACCATACAAACACATGCTCTTTCCTCTAAATACACTCACACACAATTACCTTCACATCTGTTTGTCTGCATGTATAAACCCTTACACACACATCCATGTTTGTCTGTTCCTCCTCATCTTTGATACGTGCTCATGCATGTGTATTTATGCACCATGTTCTCAAATATGTATTAACCTATGCATTCGTACTTAATCCTCTTTTCCTGCACACTCACATATTCCTGGACCTATATGTGAACCTTGCTTACTGTTGAACAGGGACTTGCACTAAAAAAGAACAACACCAGCAGGCAGCTGCCCTGGCAGGGTTTGTGTCTCTGGTTTGAACACACAGCTGAACAGCTTCTTACCAGAAGAGCTGATGAGAAGATCTGACATAGCACAGTTGAGGATGGCAATACTTTCTGCTGATGGCTAATGCTGCCGGTGACTCCTTATCTATGGCAGGCTTTGCTGAAAGCAGTGAAGTGTCACCAAATAACATGGCCTAGTGCAGTGCTGCTTCCTTGGGTGCTCTGCCGTTTCAGCAAGGCTCCTTGTCAACATCGGCACTGTTGTCTTTCTTCTGTTTCTGACACTGCATGTTTTTGCCCATCTCCTACCTCAGATTCTCCTCTGTGGAAACATCCTATGTTGTGCTACAGTAAAGACGGGTTGCACACATCCCTCACCACTCTGCCATCGGAGGCTCTGCAGACTGAAGCTCTGAAACTTTTTAAGGTACTTAAAGGGACATTGCATGATTTTCAGTTATTTTGCTCTGTTGTTGGGGCAACAACAGTATTTGGTCATGTTTTCACATTTACTGTCACTATTGGTTGTTTTAGACAAGCTTGCTGGGTTATTTAATTACAATAGGATAGTTGAATATTAGGTGTTATTCTTTGGAGGTTTAATTTTTTTTGTGTGTAATCTGGGTTTAGGAGTACTGTCCCCACAAACTTTATCCTTCAAAGTTAGCTTTATCTTCCTCTTTCCTCTCCAGTACTTGGATTGAAGGAAATAGAAACAGTTTACTGGCAAACTCAGTAAGACCAGTGGTGAAGCCACTGGAGATTGCATTTTTGCACTCTACAAGTATAAGATCAGCAGTAGGACTGGACAGTGTGAGCAAGGTAAAGCACAGGCATGGAAGGCAGAAAGCACATTTTCCCCTTGATTCTCTTGCTGACTTGTAAGTTCTTCAGACTGGGGGAAATTGAGTGAATTTTCTAGTTGCCATAATTGAAGAGGTAGGAATAGGAATTAAGTATTGATTCTCCTTCCTCCTCTCAAGGTTATTTAATTGTCTGTAACGCATCTGAAGAACCTGGCCTGGAAAGCACCAGAGAAGAGTTGCTGTATTCATGGCATTGACTAACTTCCATTCTTTTACAGTCCTGTCAGCTGTTCATCAACGTTCCCGTGGAGGCATCCTCTATTGATTACCACGTGTCGCTTGCCCAGACGGCACTGCAGGTCTGCTTGACCCACACTGAGCTGCAGAATGAAATTTACTGTCAACTTGTTAAACAGACCAGCTGCCGACAACCCCAGAACCACTCAGTCATTCAGGTCAGCTCCTCTTCTGCAAATACTGCTATTTAATTCCTTGTTTTTAATAATTAGCAATGGGACTGGTTCTCACAAAATTGTGCTAGCGCTAAAGGTGCGCTAGAGGAAGGAGAATCTCAGCATTGGTGTGCACAGAAAAACACTAAGAATGTAACCATGTACAAAATAAGTTTTAGTTTAAATGTAACCATTTACCAGTTGCAAATGGTCTGTTCAGACCATATTCAGAATCAAAATTCATAGCTTGTGTTGGCTAACTATAACTGTCACATGTTATTAATTTTGTCTTCCATTTTAGATAATCAACAGAACACAAATCGTGAATATTACTATTAAGCATGAAATCTGAATTTTGCACTATAATTACTGGATAAATTAAATAAATAAGTTACAGTATGAATGGGCATACTCATTTATCATATTCCCAGCTCAAATGAGAAATTAAATTCAGGTTAAAGAATAATGGGTCTAATTTGAAGCAAAATACAAAACAAGGATGATATCCAGTTTTATGTTCACAGTGCTGGCAACTCCTTGCTTTATGTGCTCCTCTATTCCTGCCTCAACATCACTTCCTCTGGTACATCAAACAGCACTTGCAGCGACATGCAGACCCCAGGTAAGGACTGCAACAGCATTTTCTTCTGCTAAGCCAACTGCCTTTTGCATCCACAACAAATAAAGAGGGAAGCATTTGTAACACACACCTGCAAAAACATGTTGAGAGAGAGGACAGGTTTCCAGTGGTATAAAGCTGTGTCCCTTTAGTCATTCACATTAATTTGTCACTTAGACTAAGCTAGTTCACAAAACAGAGCGACCTATATTTGCAAAAGAACTTTTTGCAGATATAACTGGAGCTACATAGGGACATGTTTTCCTAATGCAGCAACTTTCTTTTATTGATAAAAGACAGATCAAAGTAATTTTTTAGTATGAATTATTCAAATATTAGGTGATAACATTCTGCTGTCAGGTTAGCAGGCATACTGACAGAACAAAAGTGAGGCAGAAGACATCTCAGGAAACTGTAAAAAGTTAGGAAAAACTAAAAAAACTGAAATAAATGTTTTCTGTGGCCATTTTCCCTTGAAAGAAAACAGTACTAGATCTACAGTAAGGGCAGTAACTTTTTCTCCATTGTTCATGCTGTGCTCTTAGTTTGTTTCCATGCTGATCTCATCTTCAACATATCTCACTGTGTCCTTAGGGGGAAGGTCACAGACAGAGATGTCTAGTTGTTTGTTGCAACAATATACTCTTGTTAAGCCATAGGTAAAAGAGTTGTTTCCTTTCAAACAAATATTCATATTCTAATAATAATTCTAAGTCTGTCTTGGAACTCAAGCCACAAGTTTCCTGGCACTTCAGAGAAATCTGTGTCCTCTTATCAAGTCTTTTTTATTTTCTTATATGCTGCCTCACATTTGCAGTTTCTTCGCAAAAGTGAAAATATGGATATGGGGCACTCCTCAATGTTCAGGTTCTCTCTCTGTTTGCTAAGACAACATGTTAGGGATCTTTTGTGTAGGATTAGAAACCATCTCTTCAAACCTGTGTGCATTACCAGCTCCCAGACTGGCCCATTCAATCCAGTAGTGAAGCTGCTGTGGGGGACTACTGAATTTCATAAGGATGTGCTGGGCTCTGTGAAACTGCTCTATTTAATCAGTTTCAAACATTACTATGCTGATGGTCTACCAGGTTCTTAGCCCAAAAGTACCGTTATCAACAAATATCCTCTAAGCAGAAGCAAAGAGGAAATTTATTTACACAATCCAGCTATGAAACAATTATTAGGGCTAGAAAAAAACCCCAGAAATTATATGAAAACATGTCTATATTAATCTGTAGTTTACATTAGATTTAGAGGAGTTGCTAAGTATGACTCAGCTTGGTTCCTTCTGCCTAGCTCTAGGAATACATATGTCTCTTTGGCTGTTTCTTGACTAGTTAAATAGATATACTTTCCGTTTCACACAGCAAAGCAAGATACTCGAGTGTTTACACTGCATAATGTCTATGGTCTAGACTTATACTAGATCTTAATTCTAGGTATTGTTTTTCATGAAAGGTGACCTTAGAGTATATCCAGTCTCTTAAAGAGGAAGTAAAGTGGGGCAGAGTTCTAGGTGAGAAGACAACAGGGCTAAGGAGCATTTGGAAGCCAGACACAACAGGTTCTTGTTGAAGCAAGATTCTCTATTTGAAAATTGTCCAAACGTATTACTGGGGAGGTAAGCAATGCATTGCTACAGTGAAAAGCCAGAACTCCTGACTTCCATATTGCTTGCAGGGATTTAACCAGAGGTTTAATCATGTACTGAGCTGCTAAGGGCATCTTGAATGGGATTAGTTTCCCCCGCAAAGTAATAGCACGATTATAAATCTATATAAGTCCTTCCATTTCAAAACTTATTCAGTGTATACATTCTTAACGTTTTTTAAAAGGTATAATTGATCGTTCCTGCTTGGCTTTAGAGACACATTTTTTTGGTGCTGTTCAATGGAGCACTCTCTTTAGTAGGCAGTAAACTATACCTATCCTTTATTAAACTATCAACAAATCTAAGCTTGCTTTGAATCTCTGTCAAGTCTCTTGTCTGGCAGATAGGGTTAATACATGGAACTTATAATTTGTATAACCGTGTAAATTGATAAATACAACTTGTGTAATCCTGTGAGACTAATGCATTACAATCTATTATTAATATTTACCAGGATTTGATATAATAGTAAAAATTCCACTGGCATGACAGCGAGTTTGAGGGTGAACAAGTCTTGGCTTAATGGATACTATGGTGGCAATAGGATACAGAAGAGAATATTCCTATATTATGTCCAGTCCACCTAGAAGTAGGGAATGCTCTTGTGCTTCCTGGAGAGTCCATTGTCTACCTTAATTTTACAGGTCCTTAGAGCATGTTCATGTTTTTCTCCACCTCTTCACCTAGGAGTGAAATAGGCAAGTATGCCATCTACTGCCAGAGATCAGTAGACCGCACGGTGCAGGCTGGAGAGCGGGAAGCCAAGCCCTCCCGGATGGAGATTGTGTCCATCCTGCTAAGAAATCCCTACCACCACTCACTCCCCTTCAGCATCCCAGTGCACTTCATGAATGGAACCTACCAGGTGAGCCACCACAGCTGCCCTTCTTCTGGGCACTAGAGGACTGCACCATAACCTACCTCCTTCATATGGGTGGAACCATGGTAATTACACATATCGGATATTGGGAGACAGACATTACTTCTCCTCCTTGTCATTTTAGCTGTTTTCCCTGAGAAAATGAAAGGAATTCAGCCCCAGCTCTACAGGTCTTAGGAAGAAAAGATAGCTGAGGAAAATGGACAGATGTCAAAAGTGTCTCAATATGGGAAAGAATGTGGTATGAAGGGAGACAATAGTGCTGTCACTGGAGCTGGCAGTTAATCCTGAGACATTAATCTGTAGAAAACCAGCCTTCGTTAGTTGTGATACCCATCAGTGTCATGTTTCTTGAATTTTTCTTGTATCCTCAGTTAATTCCTCTTTCATTGCAGGTTATAGGTTTTGATGGTTCTTCAACAGTTGATGAATTCATCCAGCGACTCAACCAGGAGACAGGAATGAGGAAGCCATCCCACATGGGATTTTCTCTCTTCACAGATGATCCTTCTGGCAGGAATCTGGAACATTGTTTGCAGGGCAACATGAAGGTATTTATTTTTCCCCTCCGCTACCTTCAGTATACATCTTTGAAGAATTGCCGAATGGTTAATAAACTGCTAAATAGCTAATAATTTTTTCTTAATGAATCAAGATCAAATAAAGTTGGATAACATCTATCTAGATTAATATTCACAGATGAGATACTAATTCCTGCACTTGGGTCACAACAACCCCATGCAACCCTACAGGAAGAGTGGCTTGGAAAGCCGCCCAGGGGAAAAGAGTCTGGGGGTCTTGGTCATTGGCCAGCTGAACATGAGCCAGCAGTGTGCCCAGGTGGCCAAGAAGGCCAGTGGCATCCTGGCCTGTATCATAAATAGTGGCCAGCAGGACCAGAGAAGAAATTATTCCTGTGTACTTGGCACTGTTGAGGCTGCACCTCAAGTACTCTGCTCAGTTTTGGGCCCCTCATTCAAAGACATTGAAGTGCTGGACTGTGTCCAGAGAAGGGCAATGGAGCTGGTGAAGGGTCTGGAGGGTAAGTCATATGACAAGTGGCTGAGGGAGCTGTGGTCATTTAGCCTGGAGAAAAGAAGGTTTAAGGGGGGACCTTATTGCTCTCTACAACTACCTCAAAGGACACTGTAGGGAGGTGGGGGTGGTCTCTTCTCCCAAGTAACAAGTGACAGGATGAGGAAATGGCCTCAAGTTGCTCCAGGGGAGATTTAGATTGGCTATTAGGCAAAACTTCTCTGTGAAAGAGTTGTCAAGCATTGGAATAGGCTGCCCAGGCAAGTGGTGGTATTTGGAGGAATTTGAAAGACATGTAGATGTGGCACTTGGGGACATGGTTAAGTGATGGACTTGGCAGTGCTGGATTAATGGTTGGACTTGCAGATCTTAAAGGTCTTTTCCAATCTAAATGATCCGGTGATCCTATAATTAGCTCAGTCTAATCTGATATACTTCTTAATACAAAGAAAGTTCTAATTTTAGTAGGTGATAAATTGGTCAATTTTAAAAAAGTCTTTAACTCGGATTTTAGCACATAATAAAGTTTAATTTGTCTTGATGACAAAATTGAAATATGACTGAACTAGTCAGCATGAGCATGATATCACAACCGACATCAAATGTGACACTCTTAATTGAGACAAATTTATGTTAGGCTGTGAGTCTTTTGGCATGTCTACATAAATTCCATCTATTGGATTATGAAGTATCCCCTTGCTGTCTCCAGATAACTCAGGCTTTCACTGTTGATGAGTGCACTTAGCACAGAAAGCTCTGCTGAGTATGGCTTAAGAGTAGAGTGCCTCCGATCAAGGAAGAAGCAAAGCAGATGAAGTATTAACATCTGTGTCTTTCATATGGAGATTTTTACCCATGCTGCAGCTGAATGACTGCCTTAATTGAGTAGGCTAGCCACCATGAATGAGACACATCAGATTTTGGTACAAATCTGGGAGAATAATTTGTCATACAGAATTGATGGAAGAACAGTTGTAGTGGCAACTTTGAATAGACTGATACCTCTATGGAACTTAACCAATCAGTGTTACACAGTGTAAAATCTCACATTAGGCAACAGAGGGAGAAGATACCAATAACTTTGAATTAGATGATTTGAAAAGGAAACTGCCACAGACAGTGCCAAATTATTTGGCAAAATAATTATTTGCTTTCATGGCCTGATATAGATCAGATAATCTGGAGCTTTGCTTGTAATTGGACCACCATCTAGAGAGATGAGGTATCAGAGGAGCTTGAGGCAATCAAAGGCATTACTTTTACTAGTTATTATTTACTTGCCGAGGCAATCTCAATAGCTTCTTAAGAGAGGTTTGGAGATCTGATTATGTATGTCATGTGGATTCTTATGTTCACATTCCTTTTATTGAGATGCCATCAAAAGAGAAGTAGGGGTCTTCATTAAACCACTTAGAAAAGGACTGGAATAACCAATAGGACCTGAATGGAACTAAACAAATTAACCATGTTATTACTAAAAATATGTCTGAGTTACAAAGTTGGAATCCAGGACCAAAGTTTGGACATTTGCATCCAAGGGTTTGGTTTAGCCATGCGTGTAGACAGCTACTGTTCAGAGGATACATTAGTGCTTTAGTCTAGCTTGGGAGGGCACTTCTGAAGCAAACCTACCAATGATTCCTATTAACCACGCTTTGACTCACATTAAGGAGTAACCTGAGAGCATGAAATTGATTCCTTTTATGTGAAATATGAACTGGAAGGTGTGACCCAAAATAGTAGTGAGCTTTCAGGTCACTTAATCAGACTAAAGCTAATCCAGTGAAAAATCCTTTAAAACTCATATAGTGTGGGCATAGAGATTTAGGAATGGGTGTTTCTCTGTGCGTATCTGCTCCTCCTGAGCTTTGCTATTTGCTAATGTAGACATAACCACAAGAGTTACTACCAGACCAGAATTCATTTAAACATGCCCCCCTGCACATTAGAGCTGGAGTTTTCAGTTGGAATGCTTTAATTTTTACATATTGTGTAACAGAAAAAGGTGTTTTGTCACTTTTGGCTGTGTTTATGCTGATCCAGTCTGTTTCTTTAATCTTCTGTGTTCCACAACACTTCATTCACTTACTTTCCCCTCAAGCCTTGGCTATACATCTCATCTCAGTTTGTGTCTCCTCTCTCCTTCATATTTTTTAAAGATCTGTGATGTCATTTCTAAATGGGAACAAGCCTTAAAAGAATTGCACCCTGGGAAATACGAAGGTGGCACAAGAATTGTGAAGTTGACCTATAAGAACAGGTACTGTTGTTTGTTAGGTGGCCTCACTAGTGCTGTTAATAAAATATTCTAGACTGCATATATCTCTGTAGATGACCAGTAAACTTATAGTATCATTAGTGCCCAAACTATTTTAGCTAAGATGCATTTAAAACCTACATGAGATATGATGAATTTTGTGTGTTACATATACAAAAGCTTATGGCCTAGAGGTAAAACCCAAACCACTTTGCAATAGCAGAATAGACTTAAAAAGAGTTAAGAACTGGCTCTAGTACAATAAGACATACTTGGACAATTTCATTTGCCTAGATCCTAAAACATAATTAAATAATGTGAGAGACCTAGAGGAAAAATCACTAGTGAAAACAAATATGCTGAAACTTGCAATTAAGTGAACAATCACAAAGATGAAAAAGATACAAGAACAATGTTCTAAATCACATGAGTTGTAGAAGAGACGTAGTAGCAGTGCCCAAACTTTATAAAGAAAGAAATGTTAAAAGTTAGATGATGAAAGACGGTAGAGAAGCAAAGTACAAGACAAAGATCTAAATAAAAAACTGGAACAAGTTCATCACATAATACAGACAAGAATTCTGAATTACACTGAGTCAAGAGCTGTACGAGAACAAGGAATGGTGTTCTGCATTTGAATCCTCTGTGCAGGCAAAACAAAGGCTACTCCAAAACTGAAAAGAGACAAAGTTCTGTATTAAACATATGAAGATTTTGTTGACTGTAATAGTGGAAACAAATTTCTGTGAACTTTGTTAGTTGGTATAATAGGGGTGGAAGCAGAAATTACTGCTTTTGACCTTGAAGGCAGTATTTGTTTCAGGCGTGAAACAAATATTATTTTGTTGGACTGGAATGTGCCCAGACTGGATGGCAAGGATGTTTTGATAAGGTATTTCCAAGGTTGGGCTGTTCTAATACCAGAGACTCTGATAAGAAATGTGTCAGGTCAATATGGTCCTAATGGTGTTGTTAATCTCAAAGTGACATAAAAATAAACAAACTGATCCACTGGAATTAATATCTCATGCAGTATTGTGGAATAGATAGCCATAGATGCAGCTTTAAATTAACATTTGAATTAGGTGGTATGCACTGTAAGTTGGCATGCATAAGGAATGGTTCTGGGAAGCATTCTCCAAACATTCTCCATTAGTAATCTTGCTATACCACATCAAAAAATTGCAAGTGTGGATGGAATAAAAAATAGTAAGAAACTTTGATGTACAAGCATGTTTTGAAATAAAGCCTGCTGAGTCTCTTACTTCCTGCTGAAGCAAACTGAAGACTTTTTTAATAAGTCTTCAGTGTAAATGGTCAAATCCAAGGTGGCAGGTCTATAAGGCTGTCTTGTAGAAAGTTATACATGTAGAACAGAGGTAGTTCTCTTTTCTGTGATAAGCACAGAAGGCCATAACTTAAAGATCGCCTGTCTGTGCTTGATGGGGACCAATGGACACTGTGTTTAATAAGGGTTCACTGTCTAGAAGTGGTTGGCTTACAGAATTCAAAGAGCTTCCAAAGCTAGAAAGGCTGTTTCAAGCCTCCTTGCCCAAATTTTGCTCATAATGTAAGCATCTCAGCTTCCAAATCTGTCCAGTAGCCCCTCAATAAAAAAAAGAATAACCCACTTTTATTTTGCCTCACCTTGATTAAAGTTCCCAGCTGTACTTTCAGTTCACTATGTCTTTTTACCTTTACAATCATCTCTACTTTTTAGACTATATTTTCGGAGCCAGGCCAAAGGTGAGACAGACCGTGAGCGGTTGCTGCTGGCCTTCCAAGTCAGCAATGAAATAGCCAATGGAAGGTTTCCTGTTAATAAGGAATTAGCTCTGGAAATGGTGGCTCTGATGGCTCAGGTGAGTGTGGCTGTGGGCAGAAATCCTTTCTTTTGTCTTCCTTCAGCTGTACACTGAGTATCTTTGACTAAGCAGTTACCTTTTACATCAAAAGTGCTTCTTCTTACCACACATACAGAGATGCATCATGCCAAATACATTATACCAGTATACATATGTTAGAACACCTTTTGCTGTAGGGAAATTTGCTCTAGGAGTGCCTGTCCTTTACTTCTCAAGAAAAATATTGGAAAAAACAGCAAGGCTGGAATATCACCTAAACTGCTCCAATTAGTACCTTAGCAGAGATCTGGAAATAGTACCACTCCTAGAATACCACTGCTAGAATTCCATTAAGAGTAAAAACTTTCTCTGTTGCACTGCCAGTACCCTCTTACTCAGGATGAGCATGTTGTAGGATCCTCCATTAGACCTCCAGGTTTGCATTTAGCATTTTACCACATAAAACACACAATGTGGGTTGTGGCCATGATAAGCAGGATAATAATTTCTTACTGAGCTGAAACTGATTGTTGTATTTGTTGAAGCAGTGTAAACTGAGATGAATAACCTGGGCATGTGGTCCAAATATGCTGTTGTTTTAATTGGCCAGTTGAAATTAACCCCCAAAGCCTGGCAGTTATACAGATGTGTCTCCTTACAAGTATCTGGCTGAGATCTTGTTTCACTTTCTTAGATCAGTAAATAATTCCTTGGGCAGTCATGTTCTCAGTAGTTCTTTTTTGTATATATTTACTATGGTAAATCTGTAAACAAAATTCCCCAGCCTAACTATGTCTTTTTGCATGACTAATAAACACAGTAGTTATTGGTATGGGAATTCATGGAATGTTCTAGTGCATTAAAAACACCATAGTTCTGTTGCACTATAAATAATAATGTTGTCTTAGGTGGAATATGGGGATTTGGATCGATCAGGATCTTCAAGTCCTGGGGGAACATCACAATTAAAAATGCAGCATCTTCTCCATCAGGTCTTAGATAAATTCTACCCCAAACACTACAAGCAAAACATTACTCCTGAACAGCTCAGGTAAATTGTTGGTTCTTCAAAACTTTGCACTGAAAACAGCTTTTACTTGCAAAATTCTGTCTTATATTTAAGTAGTTTCAAGGAGCCCTGTCAAGATTATTTGATGTAGAAACTTAAACAAAACACAAGTGTCAGGAAAAGGTTCCCTTAAAAGAAAAACTAATACAAAAATAGCCAAATCACCAACTAATTTTCCCCTAGACAAGAAGTTTATGTCTTTCACTTCCAAATTAGGCATCTCAGTTCCAACAAATTAACCTAAGCCTAGGATGAATTCTCTTCCTGAGTTTTTGTTTTACCCCTTCCCAAGTGCCGATTGAATCCAGATGCCTAACATTTGCAATGAGTCATAGTGCCAGCACATATGAGTTGCTTCAGGCCGTGCAGTAATTCTGATAGGACATATTTTGGTAGGGCTTTTTGATGTTCTGACTTGGAAATTCTCACACACAATGCAGAGAGCTCAAGTACAGAATTCAGATGCTGCCACGGATCTCGGATTTTTCTGTTTTAAAGTGAGAGAATGGTTTTATTCCAGAACCTAAGCTACTTAGGAATGCAGTGGTGTAGCTAACACAGTTGCCTCCGTTTGGGAGCAAATTCCATCTGCATGTAGCGAGGTAGCTGCCAAACCACCCTAGTGAGCCAAATCAAGAGTGAGTTAATATATATTGCCATTCCATATAGAGCATACTACAGCAAGGTATGAGGAAGGCAAGAGTGTAACTGGATATGAAGACAAGCTCTGCAGGGTTTTACTATAACACCTGACCCAGTGTTTGTAATTACAGTTGTTTAATATATACACCAGTGAGCAACCCATATGTGAGTAGGATTCCTGGGCATTACGGTATAACTAGTAATAAAAAAACTATGGAAGTAGAGAAAATGCTAAAATAAACTCATGTTGTACAATCCTTTTAACTGATAGTGCTAACAGCCTTGTCTGTAAGAGCTGTGTAGAAGAGCCCTTTTGGAGTAAAGAGGTACATCTATTAACTGTTATAATTTTACACACCTTTCCTTGGAAAACATTAGTAAATAATACTGTCTTGTATTTTGGATTCTGAAAGGCAACTGACAGACAGGCTGGCAATGAAGTGGATGGTGCTGCAGGGATGCTCTCCACCAGAATGCATTCGAATTTATTTGACGGTGGCCCGGAAATGGCCTCTCTTTGGAGCCAAAATATTTGCTGCTAAGGTAACTGGACCACACCTTTTTCTGTTGCCAAGAGTGAACTACCTGAGCAGAAATATACCTACAATCTCTGGGTTGAAAATGCTGCTACTTCAGGAAAGGAAAAAATTGAACAATACTCTGTTCTGAAGAAACAGCTCTGGTACCACATAGGTTGAAAAAGAAGGCAGGCAAGTATGTTCTAAACACTAGGGGTTGCTAGCGTTCAGTAAATAAATACTGAAGGTTCCGTGGCTGTGTCAGTTGATCGTGATACAGAGTACTACCTGTCCTTACAAACCTTGCCAAAGCTTGCTTAGGCAGGAATTTCCCTCGTCAGCACAGCTGCAGTGATAGTTTAAAAAATACTACTTACATACCACCATGGGGGTGGAAGGGAAGAGTCCCCCATAAGTCACACCTGGCAGCTGATGCTAGCTATAAGGACAATGGGTATTTCAGTCCTGTTCTCTGCTTGACACAGAGCTGGATGCTTTCCTTGCCACATGAGAGAGGCAAACACTGCTAGTGTCCTGCTGCAGAAACAAAAGCTGAAGCATGTATTGGGTAAGCTGCCAGCCCACAGGCATCAGTAGGAGAACAAAGAATATCTGGAGAGAATACTTCTCCCAGGAGCTTGTCCATCCCTCAGTCAATCTCAGGCTAGAGCTCTGTACCTATCACCCTTGCCTGAACTGATGTCTTAGCACATGACGGCTGTCTGAGAAATCTTATTTTGGCATTAACTATCTTCCCGATCCCAGCAGAAACTTCCCCTGTTGGAAGCTTGAGCTAGGTCTTCTTCATGGTTACATATCTCTTGCTTTGAAGTCAAAGCTGCTGTAGTTATGGAATAAAGTCTAAGGATGAAATGGACCTCTTGAGTAAACACACAAAAAGTTTTTGAAAAGATAATTATTTCTACTGTCAGGAGTAAAAGCAGAGGTAGTTACTGGTATTTGAAGTAATGGATGCTGAAGAATCAGAATATAGAATAGTTCCACCCACAGTTTAAATAATATTGGTATTTCTGACGATCAGCATATTTTAATAATTTTTCAACAGTTAAGCAGCAAAGCCTATGGCAATAGCCATGTAATTGCTGATTCCTAGGAAAGATTTATGTCATTAGCCATCACAACTCATCTTTAACAGATAATTGATGCACATTTGTCTGTAAGACTCTGTAAGAAATGAAATTGCATTGATGTGATGGTACTGGGTGCCCTGGTGTTACAGAAACCAACAGACCAACAGGAGCAGCATAAAAACGTGCAGAGCAGAGCTGCATTTTATTGCTCTGTCCTAGCATTTCCTTCCATTTTAACTACACCAATGGAATCCAATTAATCTCAAAGCCTTTGTTATCCTTGTATCTCTTGTGCTATTACTCTGAAAATTGTAAGTAAATCTGAAAATATTATTCCAAATTTTGAGAAAAGCCCTCTTAAAAATCAAACCAGGTCACACCAGTAAGCCTATAGGATTCTTTCTCATCATCACTTTATCCTTAGAATCCAACATTTATGTCAGAAACATCTTTCTGTGGTCATCAAGAAATACCTGAATTAATAATTTTCTTTCTGTCTAGCCTATTTTGCCTTCCTCATTGGAAGACTGTCCAGTCTGGATAGCTGTGAATGAAGATGGTATCAGCATACTGGATTATAACACATTGGTATGTTGAGAAAAATACCTTACCCTGCCCCGGAAAGACATTCCCGAGTCCACTGAAAGTCACTAAAAGTTTGTCTTTAACTTCAAATGGATCCAGAAGTTAATTTGTAAAAGTCAGATGATGGAAGTCAGTGCTATGTTTGAACACTGCATAGACAAGGGAAAATTACAGCTGCAGTGTAAGGTAGGCTAGCAAAGATGCTCATACATCTTTGCAAAATCTCAGTAATGTGTGTTTTGCTACCACCATCTGGGATATAACAAAATTTGGACTATGAATCAGTGAGGTATCAAGCGAGCCAGGAGAAAACCAGAAATGCAATTGTTACTTGAGCTTTTTCTGCCAGCTGTTACCTATAGAGCCTGTAGTGCCTGTTACTGCTGGAGATCCGGTGTTCTTGCAAGGAAGCAGCAATATAAATTAATACATTATTATATGATGGGCATTTTGGTCTTTTTACAGAACTATGACTTTTTCAAATTCTTTATCTGCAGCATCTGAAGGTCTCTTATTCATACTCCTCTGTGCTGACCTTTGGAGGCTGTCGAGATGACTTCATGATTGTAGTCAGTCAAATGAAAGAAAACAGTTCTGGAAAAAACAGCACTGAAAAGCTCCTCTTCACAATGGCAGTTCCTAAGGTAATTACAAAATGAAAAGCGAGATTCTTTCCAGCTGGCAGCATCAGAACTGGGTGTTTTGTAAAAGCCCTGGGGACTGGTACTTGTGAGTACTGCACTAGCTATACACATTCAACAAATCCCTTGTAAGCTGGAACCTTTGACCACGAGACTTACTTTACCTAACTCTTACAGACAGATTTTCATTTCAAAACTGAACAATTCCATGTGAGAAATCCATTTATAAAAGTTAGGCAGTCAAATAGGTTCTAAAAATCAAAGGGCACTTTTACCTCTAGTTGACTTACAGTTAATCATTTTCTTTTTTCCCCAGATTGTTGAAGCAACACTTCTTATTGCCAGCTACATTAACTACCGCTCGTCACCTTCACTCCTGTCTTCTGCACAGCCCTCCCAAAGCAAAACACCTGCTAAGAAGCTCTGGGAGACTGAAAATCGGTGCTTTTTTCCTAACATGCCCCGAAGCACTAAGGGGCCCACCCTGCTCTGAGGGCTCATTCCAAATGAGCTATGATTCTTCTGGTTACACACCACTACTTTAATGTGGACTCTGATTCTTTTTCCGTAATAATAGACAAAAGTTCCTTAGAGGTAGAGGCAGTGTCCTTTCTCTTGGGGGGGAGGGGGAAGTTATTTTGGGGGACTGTGCAGGAGTTTCCTTTCCATGACACACTCCATCCAAAATACCATGCCTCAGGTTGTTTACCTGCACAGTACTCCAGTTACATTACATCTGCTCTCTTTCCTTACACTGATTATTCCATCTCATACCTTTCTGCTTTGCTTTAGAAACACATACATTTTCTTTGATCCCTCACATTTGCAGCTTGCAGAAGACAGAAACTTTCCAAGTCCTTGCTCCAGACATGAAAAAAGACATTACTGAGAAAGAAGAGGAACTAAACTGACAAGAATAATTCCAATGCAAGTCAAGGGTGATATTAGACCTGAAATAGGGGGTATAGAATTAGAGTTCAGTGGTACTTAAGAATGTTTTCAACTTTAAATGAAAGTGGAATCCTAGTGTCTTTAGATGTTGAGGACTCAGAACAACTGAGACTAGAACAGCGTCAGAGCATGTCAGCTCCTACAGGACTGATGCATTTTAGAAGCTGACACTGTTCTACGCAATAGATGAACATTAAATTGATGCTGCAGGGCTGAATGTGTCCCATGCTCCACTGTCAGACAAGCACTTTCAAGGACTTTCTGCTAATCACTGTAGATGTGTTTGAAACTGCACATTATCTCAGACAAGGGAAGACAAGACAAGCAAATTTTGTACTTTTTCTGTCTTCCAGCAACTAGAACAGATTTTGTTCCCAAAAAAGGTCTGCCATTCTGACTTGACAGAAGCTGCTCCTTTCAAACTCCTGCTTCCTTCATGCTACCATAAGCAAGGAGGAGGTAGTCAGCAAATGTGTACTCAAGTACTGTTCTTCTGACTTTCCTAAAGAATTGTGGTAGATTTAATTTTTTTATCTGTTTCAAAGGGACTTTGTTTTGAGAAGGTTATTGAAGTTTAAACAAGTAAAAGAAAAATAGCAATTCTTCATGAAAAATCTAAATGTACGTAGCTTGAGTTCAGCTCTTTTGATAAGCATTCTAAAAAAGCTAAGGAAAAATAACTGTACTTCCAAAAGTACCATGTGCAACTTCATAATAATTATGCATTCCTGGGCAACTTTCCCAAATTAAAACAGTGTGAACCCAACCACTAGAATGAATTCAGTAATAGCAAACCAAAGCTATTAACAAACCAACCATACCAGTGTTTTAGTACCTGCCACCAACCTTGAAACATCCAACTAATGCACACAAGGGAGCTGATACATCAAGCTGGTACCTTTTTGTTTCATGCTTAGGTGGGGGCAAAGCCACAAATTAGGAGTATGGGACAGACAAAAATTGCTCTTTGTAATACAAAACAAACAAAAATAAATAAAAATCCACAAACAAACAAAAAACCAACCCCAAACCACCCCATGGTGGGTTATGGAAACACTATGGCAGACATAAGACAGGAAAAGATTGTATGAACAGTGACCTGATTTGCACATACTGTAATGTAGCCACTTGTTATGAATTTAAAGACCATCCCTTGAAGGTACAGAAGAGGGTAGCTTTCTGAGCCAAAAATAATTTTAAGAAGGTATTTAGTCCTTTTTGTTTTCCCTTTGATACTTTTAAGCGACTATATATCCTGATAGTAGTTTGTATTTCCTCTCTCTCACACACACACACACACAGAGTGATCTCAGTATAGTTATGTCAGTTTGAATACATGAAGTATTACTCCTCCTCACTCAATCACCTGTGCCTAACAAGTTCTCCTGTATCTGAAGGTCTGTTTGGCAGCCTGCTTCTGGTATCCCACCAGTGACAAAGCTGCTTTAGAATAGGCTGAAGCCATGGGACATCCCAGCTGTCATCAGCACTGGAGGTGCTCAAGGCATAGAAGTCTCCAGCTCACAGTTCAGAGGCTGTATTTCCTTACAGTGTTAACACTCATGTCCTCAGAGACTCGTACCAGGGTAAACAGGAAGCAGAGATGTTAAATAAACAGGAGCTGTCCTGAAGCTCATTTTCTGCCATAACTGCACTTTAAACTGAGAAGCGTGACATATAGAACTTCTTTTCCTTCCTTATTTCTTAAAAATATTCACGAATACTTGAGTATTTCAGGGACCACCCCACTCTGATGGATGCATACACCCCTCCTATTTATAGCTTACCTGTCTTCAAACAAACAACCCACCTGGTGTAGATATCTGTTTTGTATGATTCTTTGGTAGAGAAAACAGTTTTTTATTTTAATCAATGCTTTTGACTATTGATGGAGCATAGAATGAGATGACAAAAGCCTTTGTTTTCCTAACTGCTGTGTGTATATAGAAGGCTGCCTGGAATATACTGTGAGATTTCTGTTTGTTCTTAATAAAATGCAGCTATCATGAATTAAACTGTATTATTCTCAGAATGAAAGAAACTATTTTAAAAGCCAAAATATTCTCAATGTAAACAAAAATGAACAAAGATTGTGTTTGGTATCCAGGCACATACCTAGTGCAAACCTGCCCTAGTCTGATTCCTGTTTCTCTCTGCTGATTTCTCAGCTTCAGTGGATGACTAAACTATGGGCACAGGATGTTCACTCCTTCAAAAGATTGCTAAAGCAATCTTTCAGAGTTCCTCCTGTGACACAGCTTCTTGGTAATTTCTTCAGTGCACATTCTGAGGACTTCATGGCATTTTTATAGCATAGTCAGCATTCACTGCACACTCTTAAGCCTAAGACTCCGTTCATTCTGTTGAGACATCATTTATTTTCTGACACAAAAGCCAGTGGCACATCCCCAAGCTGCTGCCTTTCACCTGGACAACCAGAATACTTCCTGTGACATGAGCTAACCTGTGTCTTTCAAACCTCATGGCACCACGGGAAAAAAAACCAAATCACCTTATCTCTACCCTATTGCATGGCGTAGAAAACCAAATCACCTTATCTCTACCCTATTGCATGATGGTATGTTGACACACGTTTTATTTACAGATAATGCAGACAAGCACAATACAGCATTGTATGCAAATGAAGCATGACCCCAGGCTCCTGCCAACTTGTGGGTTTAGCTCAGTTATATTTCTAAGGAGTCATGGGAAAAAAAAAAAAAAGAGAGAAGAATACCAGCTAAGGGTTACAGTGACTTTTAGCTTATCAACAAAGAAGAATTTCCCAACTTTAAGTTACTCCCAAGAGCACAGATCAATAAAGCTTTATTCACATTGTCATTACCATGATTTTCAACAACACATCTGCCTCCAAGCTGCCTCATATTCTTGGAGTAATTGATGTGGCCCTTTTAATGCCACATCTTTTCCATGTTCTGTGTCACCAGGTCTCTGCCTCATTCAGCAATGGGTTCACATTTTCCCTGTATTCCTTTTGATACTTAAGTACTTACTGAAGCCATCCTTGTTGCTTTTGACATCCCTCAACAGATTAATCCCCAGACAGTCTTTAACTGTCCTAACCACATCTTGAATAGTGTTGCTGTATTCCTCCTAAGTTACCTGTCCCTAATTCCACATTCTGTATACTTCATTTTTGTGTTCAAGTTTTGCCAGGAGCAACTTGTTCATCCATGCAGGCTTCCTGGCATTTCTGCTCAACTTCCTGCTCATTGGGATGGATTGTTCTTGAGCTTAGAAGAAATGATCCTTAATTATCAGTCAGCTTTCTTGGACCCCTCTTGCCTCTAGGACCCCATCCCATGGGACTCTTTCAAGCAGATCCCTGAAGAGGTAAGTCTGCTCTTTTATGTTTATTTCATTAAACGTAACTGAGTGCAACAGTATGTTTTCATTTTCTGTAATTGTCCTTATGAAATTCTCCTGTGATTGGTAATTTGCCATCCCAGCCTACACAACAGCTTTGGTATTTAGAGTGGTTTTTTTAAACAAAGGGTTAAATAGGAACCAAAGAATGCATCTTTTTGGCAGTCCAGCCAAAGTTACATTATGATTTTAGCATAATTTTCAGATGCACAAAAAAGTAAACAATCAATGCATTTTTTTGTCTCCCTCTGCCCCATTTCTCCGTAATTCTTTTCTGTCTAAGCCTAAAAAGTTCTGCTCACTTGTCTTCATAGCAGAGGATTTCAAGGTTCACTTCTGTGCTTGAGCTGACATTTTCTCTAACAATTCTATGAAGCTGTGCAGGCCTTTAGCCCTAA
Source organism: Manacus vitellinus (assembly GCF_001715985.3). Taxonomy (NCBI): domain Eukaryota; kingdom Metazoa; phylum Chordata; class Aves; order Passeriformes; family Pipridae; genus Manacus; species Manacus vitellinus. The sequence continues at coordinate 9,545,105 of NW_021940750.1, forward strand.
CATCACTGCACCACTTTCTACTCATCTAATAAATGAAAGCCATGGGGTGGTTTTGCTTGCTTTTCCATGGGTCCCTCTGAGTTCTGCTGGAAGTCTGCTCCCTTGTTTGGGTTTTTTTTCAGCTATTTTATTCCACTTGACTGTGGAGCTGTCTTCCTCTGCTCCAGGATTTCTTGACAACTTTTATACACTTCTATCAAGCAGTCCAGACGTGGCTTGGAGCTCTAGAAGTCAAACAACAGAGAATCAGGTTCTGGGCTGGCTGTAAAAGAACAGGAAAGCTTGTAACTTCCCACTAGTGAGACAGGCAGAGGTAGGAATGTGGAGACAGCTGACAAAGCTAGCAGAAGTGTGTATGTGTACGGAGTGCAACAGTAAGACACCTGTAGCTCGTGAGCTTTCTCACATCAAGTCAATGGAGACTGGTACATGTTCATTGAGAAATAATCCAGACTCCAGGAGGTGTCTGATGTAAGCTGGTGATGCAGGAATGCAAAGTCATTCCATAAGCCATACCTGCTCTGTGATGAAAAACACCAGTCCCTAAAGTTGTCAGGTCAAGACATGCAGCACCATTCTGCAGTTAGCCTGAATCTCTCACCAAATCTGAAAGCCACTCCTTTCTCAGCTCACACTTCACAGTGACAGCATGGAAGAACATCCACACTTTCCCACCCATGACCCTATCTGTTAGGCCATTCTCCCTCTAGAGACTAATGAACAGCAGATTTCCATACACTGGATCTACCATCCTAGAAGACCTCTACCCTGAAAAATCCACCTTCAGGACAGGGAGTTTAGACATCTGACCCTTGGCCTCTGCTAGTACTGTCAACATAAGGACAATGGAAGGTTAACTGAAAACATAAATTAATTTTACACAAACAGCAAGTGGTGGTCAAAGGATAATAATTTTTCATCAATTCTAAACTGCACTAGATTAAAACCAGCAAGGAGGTGAAGGTTTCACAGTTCCACAGTCCCTATGATCCCATGACTTCTGAGCTCCCGAAACAGCATTACTGTGTAAAGTCCATCAAATGCCTCCTTGCAAGTGTTTCTTAAGAGAACAAAAGGTCAATTCAGTGCAGAAGGGCCCTGGGCTCAGTGACACGGGAAGCTGTATTTCTTAAGGCTGACATAACTTACATGAACCTAATGAAGGTGACACAATACAGCCACATAATCATTGCTTCTTCAAAACTAAGTAACATACTAACTTGCACGTTAAAGTAAGAATTACAGACAGGTACTGACTTGCAAACTACCACAGTTCTGTACCTCCTTTGCTGGTGGAGTCAACTCTAGCAGTACTAAGATGTTTCCATGAAAATAAAACTGTTCAGAGTTGAGATAAAAAAAAAAGAAACTATACAGATGCCAGGTAGCCTCTCTGAAGCTGGAAATGAGCATATCTAAAACCAGGTTCCTGAATGCAGCTCTCTGGAATTTATTTGTTGTTGATTTCCAGCAAATCCCTTCTTTCCCTTGTTTATGTGGGAAATATTTAATTTATATTACTCTTAGTAATATAGTCTTTACAATTGTGGGACTGAGTTAGCAGTAGGAATCAATGGAATAGCCTATTTATACCTGTAAGTTTTTAGAAGAAGACTAACTGTATCCAGTCATAAACTGTATGTAGATTACAAAATGACAGTCACTAACAGTAGATGAATTGAGGACAGAGAGGGCTATACAGCTCAGTGGTCTAAAAAGTGAGGTACCTCTGTACTGCTTACCACCACTCACGGTTCAGGGCATTCTTGTGTTAGGCATGAACACACACAAAGAAATTCCATCCCAAAAATGGGATTATGAACAGTCAGAATAAGTTAGCAAGAGAAAAGAAAGGGGAAACAGGGTAACGGTAACACAAACAAGTTATTATACATTAAGCAAATTGGTCACGGCTTGTCCTGTGATCTTTGTCAATGTATAAGAGAGGGGAAGTCATTCCAATGCCAAGGAGGCTTTATGAACACTTTTGGCACACCGAGCTGAGAGAAAAATCAACTGCAGCACAGTGCCATAGGCCAGTTGGTGGGATGAAGATCGTAGCAGAAAGCACCATACTATTCTGTAACACAAGCCAAACAAAGGCAGACCTCTGGTCTTGCAATTATTTGAACACAGCTTTAGAGAAAGTAAAATTAAAATTGCACAGTAAATTATAGAAGAATAAAGGATGGTAACACTGAGCACAGGACTACACAGAAAGCTGTATGAGTCCTCAGTACCCTACACGAGCCAAAGACTTTTAGTTCATGCAAACTCCTGGCTGGGTTCAGATTGACACAACTCCCTGTTCTTTGAATTGAGAACAAATGAAAAAAACATCCCCAGGACATAGTTCTATGAGGCTTCTAATACCACCCACCCTGACAGCCCAGCCAGGGAAAGGCAACTGTAATCAGCCATCTGTAGTGGAATAAAGATATGCTTGGACAACTGGTGTGCACACACAGACCACAGATCTGGATTTTTCCACCAGTCAGTCAAACTCACCTGAAAGAGTGGCACAACCTCAGATACTCCCTGAGGATCTTCAGGGTCCTGGAGGAGGATACACAGGTAGTAGATAACTTTTTGCTACAAGACAAACAGACACAATCATTGGAGTTTGAAAAAGCTATCAAACTGCCTGGAGTTAGCACAGAAAGAGGAACTGTTTCAACTCACTGAGCTGAAAGCCAATCATCCCAGGCCACAGTCAAGTCTACCAATTTATATCTATAGTTTTCACACAATAAAAAAATAACTTTACCTGTGGTTTTTTTCTATTAAATTTTTAACCTGAAAAGAACACGCATATGCTGGAAGGGTAAGGTCTGCTCCTCTACAGGAGCTTTGCAGAAAACCCCAGCAATGGGAAAAATCATCATTTGTGTCTTCTACCTCCTCATCTCTGTCTTGACTATATACAGAGTTGGCCATCAGGATTTGTGAGAACAGCATAACGTAAAGAACTAAAATCATTAGCTCAATGTCAGTGGCATTGTCTAAGGGATGGATTTGGCTTTTTGAGATTTTTCCTTTGGTTTGAGTTCTCCTTTAAAGGTGAGAAAACAGATCAGAAAATAAAGCGGAAAATCTGAAACAAAGTTCCTGATGTCAGTAAAGCTATGGATGGTGCTGTGTTTAATTGCTCTGGTAAACCATGCTCATGAAAATACAATGGATGTGAGTGTGCCTACAGAGACAAGAAGAAAGGCTGTGTATCATTACCATATGGATGGCTTCGTTGATAACCACATCCTTCACCTGACCCATCTCAATGAAGGTTGTGCTCTCTTTTCCTGAAGCGTAGGATGAAGTCACCTGAATGCCGAGTGAGCCAATGACCAACAGGGATTCCTGGTCAATTTTGACGAAGTGCAGGTATATGATCAGGCCAATCAGTGAGATGAAGATTGCAGCAGAAAGCACCACACTATTCTGTAACACAAGCCAAGCAAAGGCAGAGGTCTAGTCTTACAATTAATTGAACATAGCTTTAGAGAAAGTAGAATTGCACAGTAAATTAAAACATTAAAGCTACAGTTACTAAGCAATTTTAAGTGGAGTCAGCCCTTTTATCCACTGGGCTGGCTGACACGTGTAATGAGATTTAAATCAGTCTTCACAGTATGGACTGAAAGAATTGGGAATTGAAACTGAAAACTGTGAGAAAATTCTATTCTCTCGTAAATTTAGTGCAGAAATCTCAACCAACACAAGCTAGTTGTATCAATGACTGTGTATAATACCAATGTCTATAGGGATGATGTCATTGACAAAGAAGTGTTGTGAAAGAACGGAAGGTGGATTCTCAAAGGGGAAGAACCCTCCTCCAGGAAAAACCACTGCCCTGGTGGTTTTCTTCTTATGAACTGCAAGTCTAAACTTGTTCAAACCTCACTCTCTTCCTGCCTTAAACACCAATCTAAAGAACATTTGCACTCCCCTGTACTTTGTCTCAGGGCAAATGTCTTTTGCATGCTGCAATCTCGGGATTTCTGTTACATTTTAATATATAACTGATGAAACTATAGTCACCAGTAAGTCATCTGAAGACTTTGTAATAAATTCTCAAGGTCTGCAACCTACAATCTATTTCTGGGACATGTTTTAGAGAGCTCCAGGCCACATATATATGAATCGAAGTTCTAACTGACACTTCCTGAAGGACCAGAACTGCACAGCCCTACCACTCAAGCTGGGCCACTATGTGAGCTAAGGAAGCCATAGATTTGGAAAACATACAGGACTCCAAAAGTTTGTTATCATGGAAAAAAAAACCCGTCATGAACTACAGACACCAAAATCCACACAAAGAGAGAGACACCTTCAGACTTTCTGATCTGGTTCCTAATGAAAGGAAGAATTGCAGTCACTTGCATATAGGCTGCATAAGCAGTGTTCAGCCAAGCAGGAGGAGAGTGGGTGGTAATCACTGGCTGGGGTGTACGCTTTTGTAAAATATGAAACTGGAACAGAGATTCTCTTCCAGGAAGAGGAACACAAACCATCTTTTCATATCTGATGCCTGCTAACTGACTCACATTGCAATCTCTGTCTTCATTGCTTGGGAAAGATTACTGAAAAAATGTGCAACAGTCGAAGCACAGGTCAAAGTGACCAACTTCTCTGGTCAAGCTACCGACTTCAGTCTGGAGATAACTGGACTGGGTCCAGTTTTTGATAAATCCAAAGGTATTAGCTCAGATATCAGCAGCTTTTGAAATCTGTACTGCCAACATCTTTCCCTCAGCTGTGAAATGTGATGACATTCACAGTGCAGTGCTCTCTGAGTCACTCTGGAAAATTCCTTTTGGGAATTAACAATCACCTTCTTCAATACATTCTTTATTCCAGATACCCGCAACTTGTTTCTTCAAATAGCCATTACTAGTTACGTGGACTCACACGCATGCGCCAGGCATCACTCAGCACCCATTCGGACATGTACCTATCTATCAAGAGGCTACAAACCAAGAGAGGCACTCGAGAAGCCCCTAGAGGCAGGCGGGTGGCAGCCTGCGGCCCTCAGGCTGGCAACAGCTCTCTCCTTCTCATCACGCAACCATCACGCCAGGCGTTCCCAGGGCGCGGGGGAATGCCCAGGAAACGCGATGACCGCGTTCCCACCCTCTCCGGCCGCCCTCCATCTTCCGGGCGCCGCTCGGCGAAGGCTGCGCGGCTCCCCCGGCCC
>NW_021940750.1:9550833-9552938 GCF_001715985.3 Manacus vitellinus
CTCCGGGGTGGTGCCGAGGGTTTGTCTCGCTTGGTTGAGCCTCGCTAGGCGTCTTTCCTTAATCCCGATGACATCAGAAGGTTCCGCGCTTTGCACATGTTGATAATTCACTGCCCGCTTCCCTCTGTTTTTTGAATATCAGTTTTAAAGGACACAGGTTTTAGTGGTGCTGTGTGTGTCTCTTGCCGCGATGAAGAGACGAAGGCTTTCACAGAATCATAGAATGTTAAGGGGTTGGAATGGAGTTTAAAGATCATGGAGTTCCAACCCTCCTGCCATGAGCAGGGACACCTTTCACTAGACCAGGTTGCTCAGGGTCTTATCCACTCTGGCCTTAGAACACTGCCAGGGATGGGGCATCCACAACCTCCCCAGGCAACCTGTTCCAGTGTCTCACCACCCCCACAGTAAAAAATTTCTTCCTAATATCTAATTTAAATTTCCCCTTTTGAGGTTTGTACCCATTACTCCTTGTCCCATTACTACAGTTCCTGACAGAGTCCCTCTCCAGCTTCCCTATAGGCCTGCTTCAGATACTGGAAAGTAGCTATGAGGTTTCCTCGCAACCTTCTCCAGAAGATTCTCTTTCCCCCGTTCATCTTTACCATTTGTGACTGCGTAAATGTATTTTCTTGTCTGTACCATGCTTAGCTACAAGCTCTTTTGAGTGTTTTTTTTCAGTAATTTTTTTTCAAAGCTTAAAGCAGTGTTTTCTGGTTCCTCGCCAAGTACATAATGAATTGGAGACTTGGCTTTGGGTACACAGACTTAATGAGTCTTTGTATTGTGTTCTCTATAATGCATTTCAGTTATTACTTCATGTGACTTACCTGGCAGTGATATAAAGCTACACCTCTGTAACTTCCAAACTGCCATCCTGACTCCCTTGGTCTTTTTATTATTTCCCTTCTCTCGTGGTTTTGGAGCGAGTCTTAGCTTTAATTGCAGGTGCCATCTTTCTGTGAGCAATTTTCTTCATTCACAATATCTTCAGAGATCTTGGGTAGATACTATATATATAAACCTATTAACTTGTTCTTGTAGAGGCAGCAAAGGAGTCTTTAACAGACATGAGAAACCAAGGGGCATTAAAGAATTACTACGAAGGTCTTTGTTTGGTCTGGAGAAGTGGGTGATGGTTGGCATTAGTGGGGCACTCATGCCGTATGTCCAGGATCTCACTGTGACACAAGAGACCAGATGGAAAGATGGTCTGGAACTCTGAAGAGGAAAGGTGAACTGACCTGGAGGGGGAAAAAATAACAGCAGGCAAGGAACTGCAGAAATGAAGGAGAAAATGTTGAAGTTCAAAAGAGGGTGAAAGAAGTTGATGAATGGAGTGAAAGGGGAAAAAAGTAATAAATTGAAAACAGTGTTATAAGTTTTTAGAAGAGGGAAGAAAGATGAGAAGGACTGAAATAAATAAGCTCTGGTATGACAGCCTCAGAGATGGGGACAGGGAGAAGGGGAAAGAGAAATCAGAGTACAGGGTAGAAGACGTAAAAGCAGTGTGAAGAGCAAGGTCATTGATAGAAGGGAAAAGAAACATGAGCTCCTGGAGGAGTCGTAATGGTAATTCACAATAGCGACAACACATGGGGAATTACTGAGATACAGAGGCAAGGAGAGGACTTGGAAATCTTAAGAGGAAAAAAACAAAAGTTTGTTTGGATTATTTTTTTGTATCAGTGGCAAGTCGCAGTTTAACCACGTTTGTGCCCTGTCATCTCATGAACACTGTCAGCTTTTCTTTCAAGCGTGTACATAAGACTGCTCATTTGTCAGTGGGAGGCCTGTTGCCTTGTCACAAAAGGGAAAAGCAAGGGCCTTTACTCGTTTTGAAATAATTTGTTAACTATCCTTCAAATATGCTGTGAATAGGAACAGTTGGAGCTTTCAGACTCGAGAATCGTCTCAGGCCACGACCCCCCGAGACGAGATACTCGAGGCAGGTGCTGGAGAGGTGGCTCTCACTGTGTTATCAAGGTCATCAGATGAGGAGCGTCACCCCGCTTTTCCTTCCCTAAAGCCAGGGAGCAGCGTTCCCGCACGAAGGCTCTCGGGAGTTCTGCGTGGCCGAGATCCCGCTTACGCTCCGAGCCCTC
>NW_021940750.1:9554038-9585381 GCF_001715985.3 Manacus vitellinus
CACAGCGAGCGCTGCACCGGCACATGGGGCGTGTGCTGTTCCCGTGGTGACCCCCGGAAAGCTGGAGAAGCCAGAGGCCGTTCGAAACGCTGTGTGCGCTCTGTGCATCCAGCAAAGTAACCCCTGACGAGATCCTCTGTTTCTCACACTGTATAGGTGGGGGGTTTTGGGTTTTCTTTCGTTGTTGGTTTTTTTTTCGCTCCAATGTACCTTACCAGCTACGTAGCTTGTTCCTAAAATGCTTGTATGCTTTCAGGTGATGAAATTCAGAGCTTTCTGGAGAAATCTGCAGTTTTGTGTATGAGGTCTTGCCTGCAGCTTTACTTTGAAAACTTGCAAATACCACTTTGTGAATGGAGAGTTTCTGGTCTTTTTGTGCAAGGAAACCCATGCACTTATTTGTGATTCAGCTTCTCCATCTAATCCTTCTACAAGCTGAGACCTGCAGAAAACTGTATCACATTTTATTAGAAACAGGACATGAGGGATAGAAACTTGTAAAGCCAAACTCTGTCTTGGAGAATCTTTAACCTAAGAAGTGTTAACTGAAAACTGTATGATGGAGATGGATTGCAGGGCTGGAACACAGAAAGAAATGTTATCTGCTCTCTGTGTGGTTAGTCAGTGGAGTTAAGATGCATACAGAGATAATAATCCTAATAATCCTCTAGCGATTTTATTCTGAATTTTAAGATCTCTTTAAAACAAAAGCAATTATTATGTGTAGTCCTTATTCTGGTAAATCCTGTAGGCTTATCCTGCATATCTTGTCATTCACAAGTTGAAAAGTCCCAATTTGCAATGAGATGAGTAGGCATTCTCTTCCTGTCTTGTTTTGTGCAAAGTAGAGACACATGCTGTCCTTGGCAATATTTGAATTCTACTGAGCATGATGTATAAGCTCAGAAAATGTTGAAGAGGGCATCTAAAAGAAGTTTTATATACTGGAATAGTTACTGAGCTTAGAGTTTATTTAAAACTAGCAAGTTACCAGATTTGAAAGGAGGATGTTACTCAAAATAAGACTGTAGGCAACAGTTTATTTCATATTAATAACAGACTTTTATAATGGAAGGCTTGGAGCTCTCTTTCAAGTGGTTCAGAGCTAATATTTCCATTTTGTAAGAATTCTTTAGCAGAAAAAAAAAACAAACCACAAAACCCGACAAATTTAAAAACTAGGAGAAAAAGCCCTCTTATTTGCATGACATAAGCTCACTTCAAAGGAATTTGTAGAAGATAGAAAGAAAAGAGAATTCAAGTTTCTTCTGGATTCCAGTGACAAAATGTTGTGGGGATAGAAATGAAGCAAGCTAAACTAAAAAACAAAAGTGGAAGGTGAAAAATACTTTGACTGTTTAGTTGCTTATAGACTGTTTGCTCATCAATCAGTAATGCACATGGAAATACTTTGTTGCTGTTCCCTTACAATTTCTTCCTTCTGCAATTGCAGTTTCGTATTGCTGGCATGTTCTTCCACTGGGGTAGGGTTGGTCTGTTTTTGTCAGTTGAGGTTGGTCTACTGCTGCTTAAATCTCTGCAGCTCTTTAAAGAACAGGTTCTACTGTGAGGACCCATCCTGAACAATGGCAGTCACCAGCATGCACGGAGGAATGGTTTACAGAGCAAAAACAATTTGCTTGAGGGTAGGGTGGTAGATAAAGGAGGACACTACCATGTAGCCTTTTCTATTGTACACATATATTGTTCATGGAAACTTACTTAACAAATGCTTGGGTTTGTGTGGGGGCTGTTTATTTTTCTTTCTTGGGTTGGCAACATAGCTTTGGCTGTAGTACTGTGATGATAGTGCCGTTACTTGGAGTCCTGTGGTATGCTGAAGTGGCAGTAAAACTTTAGCTGCTTTGTCTTTCTAACACTATAATTTTCTTCTCATACTCTGAAGAAGGCAATGGAGCCACAGTATTATTCTCATTATTAACTTGGATGTTCTATTTATCTGTTTTGTTACAAGAGTTAATAATTTTCATGAGAGCTTGATTGTTTTCCAGGAACAGGCAACTTATACTGCAGCAGACCACGTTTCTCCACTAAAAAGAAATAACATTTATCTAAGATAGAGGTCTTTGTCAAATTGGCTGATTTTGAAGCATTTGTGACCATAGGGTCTATGGTGTGTGTGTGTGCATGTGGAAAGTGTTTGTTGTTGCATGCCCTCATTCCCTCCTCGGATGTGAGAGAATGCTATAACTTTGATTTTCCTTGTCATTACAAGTTTGGAACCAGGTGTGAGGTCAGATGTGGAATGATGCTTCCCAGTAGAAGAGCGAGGGTGGATTCTGGGCAGTCTAAAGAAGTAGAGAGGGAGGAAACAGGCAGTGTTCCTGTAATGAAAACTCTGTATTAACAGTAACTGTCAAAATTGCTCTTGCCTTGTTTCAAGTGGAAGAGATTTCTGGTGATCAGACTCTTCTGTTTGCCTGGAATTTTAAAGTTTGATTTATTAATTTTCCATTTGTAATTCAAGTTCAATTCGACCTGTATAAAATGAATGTGCTCTGGAGTGTCCTCTAAAAGGTAGCATTCAGATAGTGAGATGCATGCACTGTGTTTGTTACTTTTAATATGGAGCAGCTACATGGCTTTTCATATGCATGTGTGCCTGATTCAGTGACTTCAGTTTATAGTGCTCAAGCCACATCAGAGAGGGTGAGATATTTCTGTTTCCTCTTTTTGCATTGTTTTGCGCTTTGATTTCACTGGCTGGTGTATTTGGGAGGCAATTTTGTTGTTCCTTTCACCCTATCCTAATTTCTGTTCTTTCACAGTCTTATTGCAGTGTTCTGAGCTCCTATTCTGTTTTTGGGGGGCAGGGGGATCCCTCCCTTGAAAGACTGTGTGACTATACCTACATGGTATGGTAACTTCTTCACAGCCTCAAGTAGTGACTGCCTATGAATGGCTTGTTTATGCTTAGGCTGAAATATGAGGAGGGAGCTCTGAGGCAGATGTTATCATTAGTCTGCACCAGACTGTCAGAGATGAATCTGAGCCACCAACTTGACTTTTATCCCCTTGTTAGAAGCAGAGAGAACACTGTTACGTGTTGGTAGTAGCTGGAGGTGTACTCGGGAGAGAGTTACTGTAGCAGGAGTCCAGCTCCCAAGCCAAAAACAGTGGGTGTGCAAGTCTAGCAGGGATAATTTAAGATATAACTGACTATGCCTGTGGGGATTTTTATTCACCTTGGTGATGTTTGTCTGTTGGCTTTGTTCTTCTCCTAAGGGAAACTAAAATATTATCACCTTAAAGGACCCTTCCATCTTGCCAAAGAAGTAAAAGTGCTATGTGGAAATAGAGACCCATAACTCCTTGGCATGGGGGAGAAAAGCGTGTAGGGCTGTGTATTGCTCTGACAGTAAACAGAAATAGGTGCAGTATGTGGAGTCTCTTGGACTTTTGGTGGGAAGGAGTGGGGAAGATAAGTGACAGATGCATTTGACCTAAGCTATGGAAGGTGCTAAGTATGAAGTTTTTTAAAGTAAGAATTTCTTGGACCTCTCCTGTTTGCTGCAGATTAGGTAGAGTATCTAATCAAACTTTAATCCAGAGTGTTGCCTAGTCCTCTTACTTGAAGGAAAGAAGGATCTTTCTCAAATTTTTTTACATAATGGATAGCTGCTGTGTCTTCTGTAGCACCTGATGTGACTTAGAGCACCTCTGCTCTTGCTAACATGGGAACAACTTTAGTACGATTTCTTCCCAAGTATTCATTCTTGTATGTTGACTATTGTTGATTGTTGAATTAAATTTTTTTTTCTTTATTTAGAGCTGGATACAGCTGGGTTGCTGAGTTTAGTCAGGCTTGGATTACTATAGAATTGATTAACAAAGTTTGGATCTGAGTTGCTGGCTTGACAAGTTGGTGGACTGCAGAGACGTGGCTTACACATAGAGTAGAACTAGATTTGTCACAGAGAATGACCGTCATCTCACTATTCTTTTGTTTGACCAGAAAAAGTTCTTCTCTGGGAGCAATAGGTTTCATGAGGTCAGTATAGTGACTCAGAAAGGAGTAACCTCCTTTAAAAGAGGAGTGGAGCTGCTAATCCCCATGTCACTGGAGTTATGCTCCTGCTTTGCCCAAAACCATTGGACTCCTATTGACATCTGCTGCCAAAAATAGAATTCAACTTTGCTGTCTCACCAACATAGCCCATATGGTTAGTTTCAGTCTTAACAATAAATCATGAAGCAGCTTATTCTACATATATCTCCTCTTTTTCCACCTAAATCTTCTTGGGTGAAGAGTTTAGGAGGAAGATAAGCAGTTTTTTGATTATGTACCAATTATGCATACAGGTACTGGGGTTCAGCACATGTGCAGTGGCAAGAGTTACAGCTGCATTGTTGGGAAAATAATTTTCATCAGTCCATCCAGTAAATATATGTTTAAAGAGCTGCCTGTATCCCTGAAGAATTTGATATTTGTATTATTCTGCTTGCCTATATTTGAGTTAAGATTGCATTTACAGTCTGTAGTTTGACAAAGACCCATTTATGTTAGAAACAAGATCTGTCAGGAATGCAGTGTTCTTGGATTAGATTCTAGTTTAGCACTAGCTCTTACCTCAACTGTTTCTCTTAAAAGCTCAGTATTTTAGGCTTGTAAAGACATTAGTCAAATATCTCTAATCTGTAGAATTCCAATAAAGTCTAAATTCATTGTGTAGATAGCATCAGGATCTGGCTCTTTTAGACTGTCCTCACATTTTCTGCTGTTGATAAAGTTGAAATGGGAGACAGACAAAATTTTAAACAACTGTTGGCACTTAAGCAACATGTTGTTTAGTTAGATCTCTGCATTGCTGAGATAAGAAATGCTGCTGCTTGTATTTTTTTTTTCTGATTGCATCTGGTGTCAGTACTATCAAAGCTAAGTATTCATTTGCTAGGGACATTCTCAGGGAAAAAATTATTTTGGATATAGCGTGAAGAGGTTAGACTAACAGCTAGGTCTTCTACCCTACAAAGCAGAAATAGGAATGCACTTTTTTTACCCAGGCATGCTCTCTCCCTCCCCACTTTTTTCCCCTGAAACAGAATGGGTAAATGGCAGTCCTCTTTCCTTTCTTTCCCTTAGACACAAGCATGCCTAAACAATTCTGTTTAATAATAGCAGTAAAACATGCTTATGTAGTACTGTAGCTTATTTTTGGAACTAGAATAAGTTACATCTTTTTTTTTTTTTTTCATATACAGGGATAGATAAAGATCCAAGACACTCTTATTCTTGTTTACTTCTCAAACATGGATTAGCTATGATTGGTTAGCTTCAAAGACCAGTGGTTTGTCAAAAATCAAAGCACAGCCAAATGGGCTGGTTCATTTGCAATGAATCATTGAAATTATGCCAGTTGTCAGAATGCATCGGGGCAGGTGCTGCTCCACTCCATGAGGGAAGGCAGCCAGGAACCAGCTCTGATGACCAGGCAGGCAGAAGGAGCCCTGCTGGGGTTTTGGAGGAGAGCTGTTTTGGGAAGGCCTCTACTGAGGCTGTTTTTAGGTTACTGCTTCCCCACAGACCTCATCTGCTAGCTTGCCTTGAGCATGAGAGGCTAAGCTTCTAGAGCTGGAGAAGTGTGCTCTGATAGCAGTTATGGTTTACCCTTCTGAGTGCTGTACCCCTTGATATTTGTATGATAACAACTAGCCTTGGAAGTTACAAGAAAAATGCCAACAGTGAAAATGTATAGAGTCAGCAGTCCTTGCAGTAGGTTGATTCTGATTATCTTCCCTTCCCCACACTGATGGAGTCTAAATCTGTTTGGTTTTGCTTTCGAACAAAAAGCTTTGTGTCAGTCATTGATTTGATGTTTGTTTTTCCCTTTCCCACTTGGCTGATGCACAGTCGAGGTTATGAATTATCTATGAAGTTGGCTTTAAAACAAAATTTATTAATTTGGGGTAAATGTCACTTGGTGCTTTAACTGTAATTGTTCCATGTATCGGTTTAGTTTAAATACATCTAAAAAATTAAGCTATGCTGATGAAGATCAGGAAACCTGAACTGATTATTTCTTTCTAATCTTTCAATAAAAGGAGACTAGATTCAAGGACCAATGAACAGAGCTCTTGGAGGTTTTGTATTTCTTTGGGTTTATGTTGATGCCCTTTATCCTTGATACTTTTATATTATAAAATTAGTTTTAATACATGACAGCTGAATTTCTGCACATATATAATTCTCTCTGGATTGGAGTAAATTCAGATCCCATGCTGTTTTATTTTTACTACTATGAATGGTATTGAAGGAGTGGAGTTATTGGGGAGGGGCACAAAGAGAGATGACAGAGGGAAAACTTAGGTAATGAGTTAAGTTTCATTTGAATAGGAAGAAGTGAAGTGATTAGATTAGTGGTTAGTTTCTTGCAGCTGGTAAGAGGGAGGAAGACAACTTCAGTAACCTCTGATATATTCTGCTCTCCCTTCCTCTCAAGTGTTACCTGTCTGGGCTAACTAATATAATAACTACTTACTTCTGTAGCAACCTAAAGCACAAGGTGCTTGTTGCTGAGGAAAGTTGTTTTGGCATTATGATTCCCTGTGGCTATAAGTGCCCCACTGTGCTCTAGTTATCAGGAACTGCTTCTGGGTTAAGCTTATTTGAAGGGAATTAGAACTTGTGCAGGGTTTGGTCATGTGGCAGACGCAATAGCTACACCCTTCTCTCTGATGCAAGCCACAGTGCAAATGTTTCCCAACAGCTGATACTGACGTTTTTGAAGACCTCTTCAGGTCAAATGCACTGGATTTCATAAGAGATTAAAGTTACAAGCAGTTTTCAAAGGGAAATGAGGTGGCTGCTTGATTTGGGGTTGGCAAAATACTTTTTTTCCTCATTTCATACAAGGGACAACCTGAGACTAGAGACTTATGGTAGCAGTTGGAATTGGGTTTGCTAGTTACTGTTGTATGAGCTGAAGCCTTTTAAATCATACACTGCAGAAACTTTGTCTTAAACCAGACCTTTCAAAATTCCAAATGGGTGGGAATTGCTCAGACAAGAACTTGCCTTTTAGGAAGTGAAATTTTAGAGATGATAGAAACCTATTTAACCAATGTCTGTATCCAGTAGGAGATTTCTTCCAGCAGATACGTATTCAGTTTAAAGAGAATTAGATGCTGTGTAATGAATTTCTAAGCAAGAAGGTTATGATTAAACTAGGCTGCTGAACTCTGAGTCTCTTGTAGTAAGAACCTTGCTAACCTAGTTGCTAGCCTAACTTTGCACTTTGTATTGTTTTAACGCACACGTGCCCTGGATAATGCTGGATGGTTAAAACTGTCTTTAAAAAAACCCCCTTTGGAATGCACTGCTCATAATGAATTGAGCCATTTGTTTGCTGTTGTGTAACATTTTGACAGTGTCTCTGAGAAATGATTATAAAGTCTGCACCGTAAGCCAATAGACTTACACTGAAAAGGATGTTAACTTTGTTTTGTTCACAGGAAGTAAAATGTTAAGTTTGTCTATAAACATTGTTCATAATAGTCATTGCTTCTGAAAAAGCCTTTCTGTGTCTGGTGATTTGATAAATGGGTCTATAATCTGAGAAAACAGTTTGCAGGAGTGATGCTTTCATGTAAACAGCTTTATATAACACATAGTATGAACTAAGGTCTATTACCTGAGATTTCCAGATTCTTTTGAAGTAGTTCACCCTGAAGAGGAAAGATTTACTTTTCCCATTAATTTAGGACTTTTTTAAATGTCCAGCTCACAAAGATCCAGTGTATACTGGCAGTGTCGGGAGACCATTTCTATATCATGTTCCATGTAGTTTTGTTCCAGTTCCCATTTGCTGCCTTGTAGAGCTGTTATATTTGTTACAGGAGGGTGCCATGGGGCAATGTCAGCAGACAGCTTGGATTTGGAAAGCTGAATCTTCTACTGTCAGTTTGCTGCATCTGTTACTGGTGCAGTTTCCTAGTAGAAGAGGACTAGAGGGGAGGCTTTCCCTGCTGCTGCCCAGATGTTTTCCAGTTAAATGCCACCTGTTTTTACAGAAGAAAGTTGTCTCTAAATCTGTGCAGGGAAATTACTGTAGTAACTGCTGCCTACTGTGTGTATTTTGCTTAAGATGATAGGAAGTGATCTTTAGCCTTGCTTTTTAGCAAAGCTGTATGACATCTTATGCCCCTGTTATAAGCATCATTGAGTTGAGCCTCAGTACTACATCACTAACTTATTTGAAAAGGCAGGCCGGGAGCTTTATTTTCTTAAGTATGTTCTTAATTAGTATTTCTACCTTTTTTTTTTTCCTTTAAGTCTGAGTAAGGCTTCTAAGTAGGAAAAATGTGGATTTCTTTTACCTCGTACAGGTAAGGTTCTGGTTCTGGCTGTGCATGCCGGATAAATGACTGCTGTCTGTCCCCTGGTCTGCTGGTTGAATGCCTGTGTAACCTTTCCCTAACCTGTGCTGGTCAAAAGACCTTAACCTATGAATGATCTACTGTACAAACTATTTCAAGCTAATTTATTAATTTTTGGCTGAAATATGCCACCAGGTAGCGCTGTTGATGAAACTCAGTCAGAGGGGGGATTGCACTCCTAAGCCATAGAAGAGAGGGTGCTGCCTTTACATGCTGGTCATTCATACTGACAGGACTGTTGTGTATATGTGCGTCTGAGTTATGGAACTATACTGTGTGTTCATACTCAGATTGCACCTTTATCTCCCTGATATCTTTCACGCTCCTGTAACAGAAATAGACTATTCAGGCCTGCTGTTTTGTTTCTCTCACTTCAAAAAGGGAAAGGGATCTCCTCTTAAGCTAGAGTGCTGATGGAGCTGACTTGTATGGATTTGGTTGTTATAAATTTTCTGTGTTATAAATTATGTGCTGTTGATAATTGACTAATGGATCAAACAGAATATATTTTTCATTTGAATGTAATTTCTGTTACAGCCTGAAAGCGTGAACAAAAGACTTTTGATCACATTTAATTTCATATTATTTAGTTACTAGCAAAACTGTAACTGTTACTAGCAAATGTCTGTGGTGTTTACTCTGTAAGTACTGTATGGTACAGTTTCATTTTAAAAGAACTTCAATTCTGGCTAGACCTAATCTGTTTTACTGACAAATGGCGTGGATGCTGTGCTTTCTAATGAATGTAAGGAAGCTGGCTTTTCTATCTGCCCACAGGTTTCTCTAGCTTTCAGGACTTGCATCTACAGTCTTTTAAAAGGCCCCATATATTCTTCATCTTAACTTTCTGTGTGGATTTAGAAAGCTGTTCATTTATAAGTGTTAGTATCTTACTGCCCCTACTACAAAGAAAGTAAGGGGATATTGCTTGTTCAGGTACATCATAAAATCTTTCACTGATTGCCAAATTACAGCAAGATCCACGACATTGCACTGCACTACAGCACGTCTGTTCATTGAGCAATTTCTGTGTTGTGCAAAATAATGTAGTTGAAAAAGTTTAAGTTTTTTATTTCTTAAATCAAAACTACATGCAAGCAGGCAGATGAAATGGAAAACAATTCAGGTCTTTAAGTTTTGGACTAATATCTGAGAGTGTAAATAGAAGCTAAGAGAATACGTCAATAATTAATAATTTGACATGAACTATTTCTCTTTGTTTGGTAAGCATTAAGACAAAAGTGCATGTTGATTTCATCTCTCTAATATCTGATCAAACAAAAAAAAATGTGCACAGGTGCATACACACTTCTAATCAGTTTGGGATACATGGTTTAACCACGTACTATGAATTTTTTTTGTCTGTATACTATCTATTCACTCAGCTTTCCCTTTGCCCTAAGGTCATTTAATCTTACTTTTCAAAACACTAGGCACAATTAAAACAAATAGTAGGAAGAGAAGATATTAATGTTTGAGTATTGGATTAGCGTGTACTTCTGAAATTAACTGTATCTTAATCTGATAGCCTTTGGATAGTTGACTGAAGACATTCCTTATCACCCTGGGAAACTTGAGCTGTCCTCTGCAAGCACATAACAGTGGGCCTAAAGAAAAGGGACACACAAAGCTGAGAAAAGAAACTGCTACAAGGTTTATGAACCCTAAGATAGTAACAAAATAGTAGATAGTAGTAAAGAAGATAGTAACAAAACCTGAAGGCATCTAATGTCTTTAACAGAGATTAGGCTTTTCTATAAAAATAATTAGAGGAAGTTATGAAAGTACCATGTGTACAAAAAGTGGACAAGATCGCAGAATTTTGGACCCCAAAATTCTGTCCATCTATCTCTACCATAGCCACATGTTAAGGTATATGAACCTGATGTGATCCTAGGAAACTAATGGCTTTTTTTATTCAGAAGCTGAACCAAGTCTTTTTGCCCTACAATGGGAACAGGGAGGATGGCAGGGTAAAGTAGAAAGAAATTCTTGAACACTTGATACTTCTCTAAACACACTTGCTAGAATCTGCTATGTGTGGCCTGCCTTGAAAGTTTTAACCAATTCTTTAAAGTGCAATGAAAGATGGCATGGTTGGGTCTTTGTTTTACACTGATCTGAAGATGGAGCTTCGTGATACAATTGCCTGGATTTTTTTGGGCCTTGAAAATGGAAAATAACTGTAAGGACTTGGATGTAGTTAGTGAAATGTGTAGTCCTAAGCATCTTTGAGCAGCTGAGCTCATTTAAGGCTGTATACTACCTAAATGGGAAGGAAGATGGCAATACAAACTGTAATTTTTCATGTTAAAAATGGCCAAGAAATAATTTTAAAAAACCCCAAACTGTTTTTCTAAGTGACTTTTTATGACTGGCATAGTTTAACTTATCACTAAATTAAAGTGATAATGTTGTCTTAAGCTTTCTAATCTAGAAAGCTGTGCCAGTTTGCAAGGGCATGCAAAGAGTCAAATGGATCCATTCCCTTCCTGTCGTTCCTTTCATACTTTCCCAACTGATTTTCTCATTTTGAACATTTTTCTGTTTCTGAAAGTAACTCACTTTCTCCTTTTGCTGCTGTGTTCCCAGGATGCCAAGTGCATGACTTTGGAGATCTGGATTTCACTCAAGTTCCCAACGATGAACTGTACAACAACCTGGTTTTGTATCCCCGGTCGGTGGGTTTGGCCAGCCAGGTACTGGCTGATGCTGTCAGCAGAGCAGTAGCTGCTGGACACAGATGTGTGACTCTAGGAGGTGATCACAGGTGAGCTGAACTAAAAGCAAGTAGTGGTTCATGCTGCAGGTTGACATTTGAAGTGTAAGAATTTAATTAAAAATGAAGGGGACTTACAATTTGGGGTAATTTCCTTGCAATACCATAGGGTATGGGCTTTTAGGGTGGAACACAGAAGACAGTTACAAAAACCTGACCTTCTAAGACAGTTCTGCTTAGTTCTAGACTGGTCAGTGATCTGCAGACATACAAATGAGATTTTCCTGTTTGGGAAGGTTTGTCATCAGGTTTCTTTATAGCAACTGCTTTAGTTTCTTTACTGTTGAATGTTTTGTGACATCTCTTTTGCCCATCAGCTCTTAGGTTTGTAATGCCTGCACACAGACAATTTTGTTATAGATCTTATAACATGTGAATCTTTTTCCTCTTTTTCACTAACCTTTGGCCAGAGAATTGGTTGAAGAAGGTAGGGCATTTAAAAATGAATTGTGGGTGGAGGTGTCATGACTAGAATGAAAAATGGGTGAATAGCAGACTAGATTTTATAGATTATTTGGATCTAGAGCAGGTGAAAATTAAGAGTGTGGGAAGGCTGACAGCAGAGAGAGCTAAGAGCTCTCTCTTAGCAGAGAGAGGTAAGAGTATAGTCCCGTAGAGTTACTTGGGAGTCTCCTGGAATCACGATAGTGGCATGCCATGCAGTTTGTATGGGATGCACCCTTAATTGTCACACCTGTCTGATGTATGCAAACATGACAATATGGCTGACTGAAGTTGCAGAGACTTCCCATTGTCCTTGCAGTTGTTCTGAAGGAGAAATGGTGACTAAAGACTTTGCTACTGTACTTCCAGCTTGGCACTTGGTTCCGTCAGTGGCCATGCACAGCAGTGCCCACACCTTGGAGTGATCTGGGTGGATGCACATGCTGATATCAACACGCCTCTCACAACTCAGTCTGGAAGCCTCCATGGACAACCTCTCTCATTTCTCTTGAGAGAGCTTCAAGATAAAGTAAGTGTCCTGGTTGTACAGTTAGCCTGTATGGCATCCTCATAACATTTTACCATTTCTGGTGTGAGGTACTTTCTTACCTGCTGCAAATGCAGACCTTTTCTATCTGAGCACAACAAAACCCATGTATTGTTGTGTGTGTACATGTGCACATGCATGCACACATACACGCATGTAAATACAGATACGCACACTTAAAAACAAGAATGAGAAAAAGCTTTCCTGTATGTTGGCCCCCTTGTGGGCTGTACAGTGAGCCAGAGTTCACACCAGCTGTATGCAGCAGCTGACTGTGGCATTGCTTCTGCAGAACGAGTGGGGTTGTCGCCCAGGCTGGGCAACGGCAGCACTGCTACCAAATGAGCAGGAACCTCCCCCCCAGGCCAGCCTGTGAGAGCTGTGCTGAGCTCACCTCCAGTGACAGCTGGTTCCTGTATATCTGGCACACTGCTTTTGCTTAGTTTGGCTCCTCCATGTTTTGACAACCTTGGGGCCTGACAAGGGCGGCTCCTGCATGATCTAGTCCCTGGTGTTGTCTCCACTGGCAAATAAATATTACAAATCAGAACAGCTGTACCTGCTTACAGTGTGCTTTTAAAGAGATAGTCTTGGAAAGAGGTCAAATTTATCAAAAAGAGCTGTTTACTGGGACACATGGAATGTGCCTGGCCTGCTTTTGCTGCTGTCAAGATGCTTAACAGTAGGTTGACCTGTGGCCTGTGAACCCTTTCTGGCTTGGCTGTATTGCCCTGTTCAGGAACCTACAGCATCTACTGAAGACGTGGCAGTGGCAGCCGAGGCCTTTGCAGTAGGACTTAAATACAACAATCTGCTTCTGCTGAAGCTTAGGCTGGAGAGTGGGAGCAGGATCAGCAACTGTATATTGAGAATGGATGCTGGAGCTGCAGAAAACCTGGCCAATTTATTCTGGCATTCTGAATTGCTAGTTATTACTGTTAGATTTCTCTTTTCTCTCTGATAAATTTTGGGGGTGCTGTGTTGCTGAAAGTATGCCTCTTCCAAACAAGATCAAGCATGTTTAAAATCTTTATGGCTACTAAAGATACTGCTGTGTTAGTACCTGTTCAGCATGGCAATGCTGCAGTTGTATGGTAAAGCTCTTCTGCTCTTCTCCTGCAAATTCTTTTGAATGATTTCCATCCACAAGTCACTTGGTGTTTTTACATACTTTCCTCTTTCTAGTAATTCTTGTGTGGTCTATACAATTTGGAATTCCCAAAGTAATGCAAAATTAATGGGGCTTTTTGGAATACCCCCAGAACACAAGGTTAATATAAAAGGTTACTGTATTTCTAGTTTCTTGCCCATAAGTTTAAAGGGGGTGATTTTTTTTCTTTTTGGCAATTATACCCACTTTTGCAGGAGACAAAGGAAGAGCAAGAGAAAATTTTGTGAATTTTAGAGCTCACCTAAGGTGAACAGTTTGGTGAGAACAGAACAAAACTGTTCTCTGATAGCTGAAGAAGGAGGAGAAATTGGCTTCCTCTGTATCCATTACTGATCTCTGGTGCGCTGAGCTCCAGTTCTTGAGCAACACAGAAAAGCAGTAATTTTTTTTTATATTTCCCCTTGCCCCCCAACATGCTAAAAGATTACTATGAGCTTTCTGGGGTCAGTGGGGGAGCAGGACTCTTGCCAGTGGCAGCAGTAAACAAAGAGTAAGATTGGGCTATGCTTAGAGACAAGCTACTCAGGCATGGTGCTGGTTCTGATATCTCATCACAAGTCCACCTGAATTCTAGCAGTCAGGATGCTGTGCAGAAGCATCTGACACAAGCTCCTTGACCTGGGTGTGTAGTTACACAAACGTGTGTGCACTCAGGGGGTTTTCTTACCCTCTTTAGAGGAAGGGAAACCAACATATATCCTGCTGGTACCACAAGGCTTCCACAACAATATAATTTTTTAAACAACTGTTTAGCAGTAGCAGAATGTGCCTCAGCTTGTCTGGTCAATCATTTGCTGATAGTCTGCCCAATAGTTTGCCTGGCTAATACTTGACTTGACTTTCTGGAGCAAACCATGTGTGCACAAGTGCATGTGGCTCACTCTCTCACTTTCATGTCGTAGAGCAGCTAAGTTGATAATGGGACAAAAAAATTGACTGTCCTCCTTTCCTGACTGCTTCAGGGCTCCTGGAACCATTCACACTCACAAACTGCTATTAATACCTTACCATGAAAATGCCTGCACCTTTGATTTTACTACCAGCAACTCTTTTTCTACTGCAACAAAGCAAAAACACAGCCTGCCAAAGGCAGTTAAGGCAGTTTTATTTATGTACAGTCAAAGAGGTGTACTTAAAATTGGCAGCATTAAATCTGCTGAATCATTGACACTAGAGAGTATCTGACAATATTATCAATACTATGCTCAGTTTATGGTGTGGTGATGGGTTTTGTGGTTGTTCATTTTGGAAACCTGAATTATTTTTCGTAGCGGTCTCCATTTATCCCTCTTCTGAATTCATTGCCCCAGAGTAACAAATACTTTCATAATCTGTGCCAGTTTAATCCCAATGTAACTAAATATAGCTATGTGTGAGTTAGCCTTCAAAAACAAATCCAATATTGTAACTAGAATAAAATTAGTAATTGAGAAGTATAAGAGGGAAACAAAACCGCCTTGCTGTGTGACAGCTGTGTTGGCTGTAGCCATTTTCAGAGCTGGGAGAAGAAGAGAAACATGAATTAATTTAAAGCACTCCTAAACTTAGTAGATATTACTAACTGAACGATTTCTATATTGCATAACACGACTACTTAATTACCAAAGCTGAAAAATTGTGATCTCGTAATCTTTCAGTTGCTGTCCTAGATCTGCTCTCTTCAGTTCTGTATTAAAACCAGTATGATGTAGCCCACTGTGGAAGCCCAACATCTTGTCCTGCTCTTTTTTTTAATCTTTTTTGGTTTTAACTTCTTACTTTGAATTTGTCCATTCTTAATACTGGTTTTGGAACAAAGTTTCCATGACTTTGGTGGTTCTCCTAAAAACATGCAGGTGCCTTGGTTTTCATTTTCCCATTTAAGCCTGATATACTGGGTAAGTGATCTGCATCTGGGTATCTAGTTTCTTATCATTCCCCCTTACACTCACTGATGATAATTACTTACTGCTTGTGGATTTGGGCTTTTTATTCCTCCTCCTGTAGAAGAGTTAAAAACTTCATCCATTAACATTCATCTCAGGTAAAGTTGTACCGCTTTACCTGAGCTGAAAGTAAGGACTGATTACATCAGGATGCCACTCTCAAGTTTCTCTGTTTAGACAGAGAAAGGATGTTATAAATAAATACCAAGTTCTGAGGGAAGCATTAAATACAGTTTTGTTGTATATGTCATTAAACTAACGTAATACCAAACCATTGCTTTCAGGTACCACAACTTCCTGGCTTTTCCTGGATAAAGCCCTGTCTTTCAGCATCTGATATTGTGTACATTGGTTTGAGGGATGTGGATCCTGCTGAATAGTAAGTTGGTTTAGAGTAAAGAGTTTTTTGTAAAGGCTGAAATCATGAGCTTGAAATCATGTTCACAAGCATTGCTAGATTTAAGCTTAGACTGGTAACAATTGTTTTTAAAAAATTATTTTAACAGCTATATTTTGAAGAAGTATGACATCCAGTATTTTTCCATGAGGGATATTGATCGCCTTGGAATTCGGAAAGTTATGGAAAGAACATTTGAACAACTGATGGGCAGGTAACAAACTATTATCCGATTTAAACTACTCTCGTTGAATATCTACTTTCCTGAAAGTTATTTAAGTGAAGGTCACTTGATGTCAGGCAGCTGTACAGAACTGTGACAATGTCCAGTAAATTGCAAAGTCTTTAGTCCTCGACTTCCACATCTTGAACTGCAACCATTTTGCAGTGTTTGGCAAAAAGCTATGAGACAGGTTACATTAGTGAGTACAGTTGGGGCTCTGTTTTATATGTTTTGGTTCTGTTCTTTAAGGAATTCTGCATTTTTCTGCAGTTTGATGTTTGAATCAACTCAGAGTCCAGGATACCCATTACACTTTAAAAAATAGTATAGCAACTTGACAGTAACTCAAATTCAGCTGTTAGCGCGTGAGGTGGAAGCATTTAAAGGTGTCCTCCTTAGACTGTGCTCACCCATGCTGTCCTGGTGGTGGCTGCTACTTTCAGTGCAGCTGGTAAAGTTCACTGTAACCACTCCCTTACTGCAGTTCACTACTGCTGTCTTTGCTAACTTTGTTCAAGTTTGGGGAATCCAGTCAGGGAACGTATCATGATAGTCTAGAAACAGGGAGAGGGTCAGAGTTAGGGTAACCTCTCACCACAGGTTAGGACCTGTGCTGCATGCTGTTGTTTTCTAAAGGTGTGCTCACCTTTCCTAGCTGCAGCTGTGCCAAGTAAAAAAGATGCTAATCCAGATGCTTCTCCCTACTGAGCATCTGCAGTAAGTTGGAAGTACAGTCTATCACTTAAATAACTCATGACAAGCAGTGTCCAATTTATTAAGCTGTCATCAGTTGGCAGACTTGATATAGTAAGTAACTAACATTTTAGGTTAAAAATTATCCTTTATTTCTTCATCAACTAGGCTACATGGTATAGTTTGGAGGCAGTCTTCAACTATGGACCTGAAAAATGCTCATCTTGCTGAGCTGTTAGTGAAATCCTCAAGCTTGGTGCTTCCTCCATCCTAGATGCCATGCACATCAGTGGTTCAGCCTTTCACCCTGGCTTTCTGTACAAAAGGAGAAAAGGCTGGATTGTATCATACATTTCTCTACATTTTTCCAACTAAGGAGACAAATATCAGAAAAAGTGGTTAGAACTAAAGTACTTATCTTCAACCACATCACACCTGAGCAGATGCTCAGTCAAACTAGAAAGATGAATTTCTGTTTTCCCCATGTGTACTGAGCTAATAGATGTTTCAGAGTCCAAAGATATTTAAAAAAAAGAATCCTTCTAAATGTATATGAGACATGGTATAGGGCATAGGGGAAGCTTTTAGCATCACTGAGCTCACTAGCTACTGTGCTGATCAGCCTGGACAGTAGGAAATGCATGCAGAAAAAGTTAAGGTTCTGAGATTGCTTTTCTTGTTTTATTCTGTCTCAGGAGACAGAGACCAATTCACCTGAGTTTTGACATTGATGCTTTTGATCCCTCACTGGCTCCAGCAACGGGGACTCCTGTTCTAGGTGGATTAACTTACAGAGAAGGCATGTACATCACAGAGGAAATACACAACACAGGTAGGAGCTGACCAGCAGTATGGGGCTAAGCAAGGACAGGACAAGATACATAGAGCTCATATTGGTTGTTTTTCCTGCATAACTACGTAAGATAAATGTAGTCAAAGCAAAGGTGCCTGTAAAGTCAATTCAGCCTTTAGTAAGGGCAAAAGTAGTCCTATGGTTGGGCAATACCCTTGGTGTTGGAAGCAGCTTAACCATCAACAACTTCAACTTACGAAAAGGAAATAAAATACACAATATATTAACAACTAATGTCAGAAATGTGTAATACTGTCCCCTAATCCTAAAGACATGAGGTAAGATGTAAAAAGGGGGATCGAGAATAAAAAAATGGGTGCAAACAATTTTAAACAGTCTGAAGTTCCATTCTAGGATTCAAGGCTAACAAATCAAGCTTTCACAAAATATACTGCAGTTGACTCGATATATGAGGACTTTTCATCTTATGCCATGGAGATTTTATTTAATGTGTTTAAACAATGTTATTTGTAGTGAAAGAAGGAAATAAAAATCACAACCAGACACTAGAGTCAATAGAATCATGAATAGGATGGCAAAAGAATACTAGGTGAGATCTCTTTTTATATCCCCTCATTTTTGGACTGGGAGAAAACAAAATTAAAAAACATTCCTCTCATAAATGTGTATGGAACATCAAACTTAGTTTTTCTGAATGCTAAAAGCATGAATGGATGAGGTAGTGGTGATGTAAGAAAGAACCACGTTTAAAACACAAACTGGCATCTGAGAACAATAACCTCATCCCTCACTTGAGAGCCAGTCTTACTTGTCACAAGCCCAAATACCAGACTTGCTGCAATGAATAAAAGGCTACTAAAGAGACCTTGCAGGATGTTGTACCCTCTGTCAGAGTAACAAAACTGTGAATCACTTTCACAGGAATGCTTTCAGCTGTAGACATGGTTGAAGTCAATCCATTGCTTGGAGCTTCTCAAGAAGCAGTGAATGCAACTGCTAGTCTTGCAGTTGATGTGATAGCATCGTGCTTTGGGCAGACAAGAGAAGGAGCACACACCGCTTTTGATGGACTCCCAACACCCAGTTCTCCAGATGAATCTGACAGTGAAGAGCAAGTGAGGATTTAAGAACCCAAAGCAGTGGGTATATTGGACATTGCAGAGCTCAGCTGAGGCACTTCAGTGGATAGATTGTCAACACTTGGCAAATACTGTTAACTTCTCAATTTTTAAATAAACTAGCTTTTCCATTGATTGGTGGCTACTTTATTACATACCAAAATTTATTCATTTAGTTAAGTATATACAAAATGAGACAATAAAATATTTATTACCTTCTTATTAATCTTACCGGTAGTTCAAGTCTGTCTCTGCATTTTCCTTTTACTCCCATTCTCTGTCTTTTTAGTGTCAGTACAGTTTCTGGTGAATGTGCTGTCTCACCACTCAGTTCAATCCTCAGACAATCAAAGGGAACAGACAGCCCATCCTGTTCCTCAACAGTGGAAAAGTTCATCTCCATCATGAAGATTCATCTGCTGCGGAAGAATCTGTAGTAGACCACACCTCCTAGGATGGCCAGTTCCAGGATGATGATAATTGACAGCAACAACTTATTAGTGGTTACTCTAGAATTAAAAAATAATTTTAAAAAATCAGTAAAAATCCAAGATAGCTTCCCCCCCCTTTGTTTATGAAAGTAGATTCTAGATCTAGATCACCATCTTCCCTTCTGTAAGTATACTCCCTGTTTCAGCTAGACCCCACAGTGCTTTTCAAATAGCTCTTAACAAGCAGAAGGGGACAAAGAGCAATTTACTACTCCTGTTTTCCTGGAAATTGTTTAAATCTTCTATTTCAACAGTAGGAGTTCTGTCCCTCTTCCCCTGCCCCACAAAAGATAGATAACTGCTCTATCTGTGCCTACTCATTCAATTAAGCAAAGAGGAAAACAACAATTGAAGTCTTTAATGTCACTTAAATGCTAAATCCTTTAATGTCACATAAAGTCACTTAAATGCTAAAACTCTCATTGTGGTGCTTTTCCCTGGAACTATGTGGTTGAAATAAAACTAAAACATCAAAATAATAATGTACTTTTACTATTGAAAATTATACAGTTATCGTAACTTCCTTCAGCAATGGCTGTAAAGGAAAGCTTGTTAGGGGATAAGTACCTACTGGAAATACAATCCATGAACTGGTTTGTAAGGCCAACTAAACAATATAGTTAAGAAACTGCAAATCCACTTAAGCATCCAAGGTTTTAGTCATCAAAATAGTATATGATGAGACTCAGAGTGTCTCACAGGATAGCCTAGCTACTCTAGGGCAGTGCTGTGGCCTAAACAGATTTGTCTGTGTCATCGGACATCTAACTCGCTTAATGTTGCAGTGATTTATGGCACGATTTTTCCGACCTGAATAAGGAGGAGTTGCACCTAAAGTCACCATTAGCAATTCACTGTAACTTGCTTGTGTCCTCACCACAGTTTGGATGGTTAAAGATTTCACATTATCCTGACTGAGCAGCATAATTCAGTAGTGTTCAAGAGCCTGTAAGTAACTACCAGGGAGGAAAACACACAAATTAGCATCTGCATGTGGGCACACATATTTACACGTTCCCTAAACCCTCCCTGTGGTTCCAGCTGACACTTACACTTACTTTTTTCCCTCTAAAACCAGCAGGCAATAATGCTCCATGCGGCTGTCAGCCATGTTACTCACCTCCGGGACATTGAACGTAGAATCTTGCGACTCTTGCTCAAGTTCTCACTTGTATTCACCAACTAAGAAGAGACAGAAGTTACTTGAACAGGACAGAAATCAGCTGAACAAACACACACCAGCTCTATAAAAATGCACCTGAAAGCAGTTGGTGTTGAAATGTTGCAATTAGTAATGGGACCAAGGATAACCATATACTCCCAAAATTCCGAGACAACATTACTTTCTACACACAATACCATCTGGAATCATTGCCTCTTTTCTAAGGAGGAAGTAAGACTTCTGTGTATACTTTTCGTGAGATACATACAAAGATATGCAACTTAAGACCTCTTTCTGCCCCTTTAGTTAATCTAGAAATATCAGAAATTAGCTCCTTTCATTAAATTTCATTTCATTATTCTAGTTGAAATATAAGAAAATTATACTGACATGTTCCCTCCCAGCGCATATCAAACTGCTTTGAAATGCCTTTCAATTTCTAGCAAAGAAAGAACTGTGTTGCATTGATAGGTCTAAGTGACCCAGTGGGTAGCAGCTCTAGCTGTTAATAGACGATCCATTTCAACTTTGTAATGCTCAGAAATTAACTGTATCCAGTCAGCTATTAAGAAGCATGTAATTCGGTGAGGTTATAGCCAACTAAAAAAGGTGTTGCCTCAGACAGAGGCAGGATCCGTGATGTGTGGTCTCCAGGTAAGATTTTTGCTATTCCACTTCCAAACCTAAGGAAGTGAAGGGTAAGCTAGGTCTTACATCACAGACACCTGCCTGCACAATTCCTCTGTGGTTTAAACTATTGCCCTCAACTGGAAAACTAACCCTGTACGTATGTTACTTTGCCCTGAGACGGACTGGATGAAGCTGGGAAGAAAGCTACCAAGCCCATTCAGAGCTTAGTAATTTCCAGTCTTCACTATGAAAGAACAAACAAGAAGAAAGTCTGCTTCCAGCTGAAACGTGTGGTTCACACAATTCAGCAACACTTTGCCTAAAAGGGTCACAATACAAGTCACAGACAGAGTTTAGTGATGAACACAGCAGTGCTGGGTTAATGGCTGGACTTGATCTTTTCCAACCTAAACAATTCCATGCTTCTGTGAGCAATCTGTTGATAGACTGAGACGCCTGAAGGACAGTAATATTTTTTATTAGAAAAAGGACAAAAACTACACCTACAAATCTTAGGATAAATTTCCTTTCCTGCTCTCCAACCCAAATCTGGGAACAGGACAAATCAAATTCTGACTGAAATGACAGATGAAAAAGCTACAGGCTTTGTTGAAATGAGTAGAGAGAACTTCTAAGAAAAGGGGTATGCTTTTTGTTTTGGCTTAGTGTGCTTACTTGCCAAACTCAGCCATCCCCCTACAAGTCACTCACCTAAAAGCTTTACAGTCAGGATCCCTTGTACACACAGAAATTCCCATCAGCTTGTTACTTCAAAAATCAAATTCTCAGTTTTGCATATATGTGTAAACAAAACAAGTGAACTAGTTTTTGAGGCTTTCATAGTGGAAACAGAGTCTTGAACCAAGGATGAGAACAGGCATCCTGTCTGACACCACTTTCTCCCTCCCTACAAATATTGGAAGGATAGTAATTAAGTAATTATACTTCTACTAAATTTAATTTAATTACAAAAACTTGCTAAATTTGCTTCCTAGATCTAAACTTTTACTAGTAATCTAGTGGTGGGCAACTCCTCAGCAATTTTTTAATCTGTAATATTTTCAGTAATGCTATTTTTTTTTAGTTCACAGGTCTGATATCTAATCTTGTACAGGCACAGCAGCAGACATTTGACCACCGTGCTTTGGGCCCTTCTACAGTAATTATTTTCCTTTTAATGAGGACAGCACAGAAATGTGGCAGTCTGGATTTGGTTTGTAGAAACATCCCATTGGATTACTATGTCTAGGGGAGTGTCTCAGAGTAATTATTGCCATACAGTTCCCCCAAAACCACCATCAGGTTGTTTCAAAGCAATGCCAACAGTTTCCCTGCTTACTCTGCTCTTGGTGCGTTCCAGCTGCTCCCGCTGCTCCCCAAGTTCTTCGATTATATCGGTGCCGATCTGATCTGTTTCAGCAGCAATCCGGTGCGAGCGCTCAATGCTCTGACTGGCTCGGTTCAGACTGTCTGTTCCCTGGAGAAGCAGCACCCTCTGTGACTGCAGATTAGTCTGAAAAATAATGTAAGATTAACTATTAAGCACAAAGACAGAAGTATTAGGCTTCTGACATATTAAAAAGTTAGGATGTGACTCCATAGGCCGTTCATTTGTATTAGCTGTACATGCTTCTTATGTTAAATGATGTGGCCCAGTTAATTTTGACACAGCCTTGTCTACATGGTAAGATTATGGCCAAATCTGGTTAAATCTCAAAAAAGTATATGCTTCTAAAGAGTTAAAACAGTTACAAAAAACTGCCTTTGCAACAATTTACTTTTCCATCAAAGAACATTTACATGAAAATAGTATCTTTCTTTCCAGATGCTACCTTGTCCTTCCATTCATATCTTAAAGTCAGCCTTATTTGTGAATTCACAGTTGGTTGCCAGGGAGATCAGTAAGAGTTTACAGTCAAAAGGATTAGAAACAAACAGCACTAACAGATGGACTGCTAAGTAACAAAGATCTTTTCGTGCCAGTAGCCTGGGCTAGAGGATAAGGAATATTTGCTGACCTTGGGATCAAAAGGTAGCTCAAAATAAAGTACTTTCTTAAGCTTCAGAAAGCTACCACCCTGCTCTCAAGTTTTAGAGGATTCAGTCAAGAGGAATCAAATGCAAAAATTTACCAAGCTACCACAGAAGGAAATATCAAGGAAAAAGCCTCCCTCAAACCTTCCTTATCTAGGGCAGACAAACAAAGAGCCCACCTCCATGAACTTTCTGTACAGATCACAGCACTTTGAAAATAATGAGGAGATTCAGTCTCGCTAGCTCAGATATCTCTATGCATATCTGGTAAACGAAGAAATTGGTATATTTCTTGCACTGTAGCAGCAAAACCACAGTGAACAAAGCGCTAAGAGGGTCAAGAGTTCTTATATTTTCTTAAAATTACTTACACTGAGATTGCTTAAAAGAGAATTTTACCAAAGAACCTATACAATGCATGGTTCACAATTTGATAGTTCTGGAGACTAAAACTAGCTAAGTTAACCTTTTTTATCAGTCAGTAGCATCACTTTTATGTTTTCATTTCTGTAGGGGATGATTAAATGAAGCATTTCAGTACAGAATGTTGTGCAAGTTACTAACTGCATGGCTTTCAGGGAGTTCCATTTTGATTATACTCCTATCTTTGTTTTAGAACACCAAACTCTCTTCTGAGTTCCAGGTGTTCTTTCTCCTGCCTGAGATATTCATGTTACATGCAGAGAGATATACAGGGAGTTATAAAAGCACAGAAGTGGTTTAAAGTAGAAAAACTGTAAACAATACATCTGCAATATTGTTTTTAAACAATCACAGCAAAGTTAAATAAAATTTACATCTAATCCTCACACTTTGTTCGTTTTCTGTGGAGAAGATTCCATATTTTATATCGCCTTGACTTCCATGGCCCACTCCCAAATCTGTGCTTCTCATCTCCCTCTGGAACATGGACAGGTCTCTTCTGTACGCTCGGATTTTGCTCATCATTTGGTTGCGGAAAGGCAGGGGAGCATACTTCAGTTCTTCCTCCATTTCACGCAGCTTTAACAAAAGAAACTATGTTTAGTTTTTAAAGCACCAAATCTATTCTCAGCAGCAGGTATACTCAAAACTCACCATTGGATGAAGGGATTCATGTGTTTTTATTGGACTGGGTGAGGGGGATTAACCTGAAACCCTATACCTCTATCTAGTAACGAGGACAACAACGCTGTTCGGCCCACATGGATTTTCAGACACACAACGCTTCAAGAAAAAAAAAGTTGCCAAGCTTAAGCGCTTGAATTTTTTTCCCTGAAACATCACTCTAAACTTCAAAATTTGCAGTTCTCACTTTCTTATAGTTTAAGCATTTATACAATGTGGGCTCAAGCTCAGCCAGATGCACCTGGATTGGGTTGATTAGAACCAAAAGGGACTATTTTGGCTTTGGAGCTGAGAAAAAGTGTGTGAATCAAAACACTGAGTTTACAAAAAGTCCTGGGAATTCTAGTTAACTGAATGGCAACACCAGGTGCTGTTTACTTGAAGAGGTTAATAAAGGGGGAACGCAGAGAGGGCTCTGCAGAGAATCCTGAAAACCAAATAATGGTGTGTGCAGCCTCATTTCTTCAGTGCCCATAATACAATGGGTATCAGCTTTGTATCATATCTGTGCAACACAGATAGAATCACAGAATGGTTTTCGTTGGAAGGGACCTTAAAGATCATTTAGTTCCAAACCCTATGCCATGGGCAGGGACACCTTCCACTAGACCAGGTTGCTCAGAGCCCCATCCAAACTGGCCTTGAACACTTACAGGGATGGGGCATCCACCACTTCTCTGGGCAACCTGTTCCAGTGCCTCATTACCCTCCAAGTAAAAAATGTCTTCCTAATATCAAATCTAAACCTACTCTCCGTCAGTTTAAAGTCACTACCCCTTGTCCTATCACTACATGCTCTCGTAAAAAGTCTCTTTCCAGCTCTCTTGTAGCCCCCTTTAGGTACTGAAAGGCTGCAATAAGGCCATCCCAGAGCCTCCTCTTCTCCAGGTTGAACAATCCCAATTCTCTCAGTCCTTCCTCATAGCAGAGATGCTCCATCCCTCTAATCACCTTCATGGCCCTCCTCTGGACTCATTCCAACAGGTCGATGTCCTTCCTGTGCTGGGGACCCCGTATCTGGATGCAGAATTCCAGGTGGGGTCTCACAAGGGTAGAGTGGAGGGGGAGAATCCCCTCCCTCACCCTGCTGGCCACGCTGCTTTTGATGCAGCCCAGGATACAACTCACTTTCTGGGCTGCAAGTGCACATTGTCAGCTCATGTCCAGCCTCTCATCTCCCAGCACTCTCAAGTCCTTTTTGGCAGGGCTGCTCTCCATCTGTTCATCTCCCAGCCTGTACTGATACCAGGGGTTGTTCCGACCCAGGGGCAGCACCTTCCACGTGGTCGTATTAAACCTCATGAGATTACCACAGGCCCACTTCTCAAGTTTGTCCAGGTCCCTCTGGATGGCATCCTGTCCTTCAAGTGTGTCAAGTGCACCACTCATCTTGGTGTTTGCAAATCTGCTGAGGGTGCACTTGATCCCACTGTCTATGTCTTTAATGAAGACTGGTCCCAATATGGAGCCCTGAGGGACACCACTACTCCCTAATGTCCATTGGGACTCTGACCCGTTGACCACTACCCTCTGAATATGACCATCCAACCAATTCCTTATCCACCTACAGTCTGCCCATCAAATCCATTTTTCTCCCATTTAGAGAGAAGGATGTAGTGGGGGACCATGTCAAAGGCTTTACAGAAGTCCAGATAAATGACATCTGTAGCCAGTAGGTTGGTCAGGCAGGACTTACCCTTGGTGAAGCTGTACTGGCTGTTTCAAATCATCTCCCTGTCCTCCATGTGCTTTAGCATAACTTCTAGGAAGATCTGTTCCATGACCTTCCCAGACACAGAGGTGAGGATGACAGGTCAGCAGTTCCCAGGGCCCTCCTTTCTACTTTTTAAAGATGGGTGCAATGTTTCCCCTTTTCCAGTCACCTGGCACTTCCCCTGACTGCCATGACTTTTTCAAACGCATGCAGAGTGGCTTAGCACATCACCCAATTCCCCCAGGACTCTAGGATGCATCTCATCAGGTCCCATAGACTTATGCACATTCAGGTTTCTTAGGTGGTCATGAACCTGGTCATGCCCTAAAGGAAGGACTGTGCTCCCCCAATCCTCATCCTGCAGTCCACTCACTCGAGAGGTGTGGGAAGATGAGGCTGCCATTGAAGACTGGGGTAAACAAGTTGTTGAGTACCTCAGCCTTCTCCTCATCTGGATCCATTGCACAGGTAGCCATGCCACTGAATTCACACTCGGAACATCCAAGCTTGGCAACTGGAGCTAGGATTTCCAAACCCTAAGATTTTGGATGCACGAATTTTCACATCAACTTCTAGTGACAGCTATAACAAATTCACAGTGCTTAAAGCTGTATGCAAACATGAGCTCACTCATAGTATGAGCTCCACGACTCATACATCACCTACACAGATACCCGTCAATAAACCCCAGAAGTCAGGGGAATAAAGCATCATGTTCAGCTGTGACTCAAAAGCAACCTAACAAATGGTACCTGAATATGAAAAGAAAGCTTAATCCATAATGTCTGGCTTAAAAAGACAAGTCACATGGCTGCTTTGGTGCTGTTCCACATCACCTGCTGTCCAGCAAGCATATACAATAGAGGTTTCAAATATTCAAGGTCCCTGATACTTAACTATCAGACTAGTTTAGAAAGATCAAATGGGCTAAAACCAACATTAGGGGGAAAAAACCCCAAGCAGCAGATTCTCTACATGCTTGCCCTACAATCTCTAGCAACTTTAACTGCACCTCCATCATTCTCCTTTGTTCAACAAAGCAAAGGTGCTATCAAAACCAAGCACTCGAAAACCCCTCAAAATGCACATAAGAATATTTGTCATATTTATGTATCTATACAGTTACATACAACAGTCTTGATGAACACAGACACACCTATCAGAGCAATTAATCAAACATTAAAAAAATAAAACATCTGCCTGCCAGAATAGAACCCAAAAAAATTAACATTTAGATGTAGTGTCCTTTTAAGGCCACAGTATTTCCACTGTCAGGAAGGCTGGAAGCCCAGCCTTACACTTACCGTCTCATTGGCTTCGCGCTGTTTATCGTCAAATTCTCGAACCAGTTTTTTCTTCTCCTCTGTGAAAGAAAAAGCAGTATATCAGATAAACTACAGAGAAATGACAACAGAACTCCAACTCAATCCATTAAAAACAAGGAAGCTGCTACAGGTGGTTGATTACAGAGACATCAAGTCAAAATTTAACTCAAACAGGAACAGCCTATTCTTATGATAACTTTTCAAAAGGGAGTGGGCAAGAGAGCAGAAACCACTCTTCCAAACGCTGGCCACTACCTCTGGTAGACAAAAGAAGTAATTTTCCAAACTTGAAATATTTTTCTGACCTACTGCCCCCGATGTCCACTGACAGAATTGCATGTTGAAAAACAGCA
Organism: Manacus vitellinus; assembly: GCF_001715985.3. NCBI lineage: Eukaryota > Metazoa > Chordata > Aves > Passeriformes > Pipridae > Manacus > Manacus vitellinus. The sequence continues at coordinate 9,581,363 of NW_021940750.1, forward strand.
GAATAGTAAACAGTACACATTAGTGAACAGCTCATAAATATTTATTATTTTTTGCAAGTATTTGGCAAGATTACTGAAGGCTGAAACTATAATTTGGATTTGAACAGAACATCAAGTCAATCTACATTTCCAAGTGAGCCCTGAAGTTCCTGGCAGACCCAGTACTCTGCATTCTCACGGTCATAAGGTACCTAAGTACATGAGGTAAGCATTCTAGAGTTCTCTGAGATAAAAGATGCCATCAAGATATCACCTCGGGTTCATGGATTAAAGCCCAAAGGCCTCCCTCTTCTGGAATGACATTAGTTGTTTGGATCAGCCAACAAAACTATACATTTGTTTGAGACAGTCATTTACTAAGATCCATGTGCCTGGGGCTTTGAAGACCAAAGAATGGGTTTCACTGCTGTTACTCTATTTTTAAACAAAATCTTAAGATCTGTATTCTTCATGTGTTAAAAATCTACCATATCTCTCGAGCATCCACGATCAATGAAAGTATAAATCTGAAAATTCCCTTATCTCAATGGAGACAAAACAAGTTATGTAAGCTTTTGCAAAAAAATTGAAGATGAACACCAGAGTGCTCTTGTAGAATACTGCAAATGAAACCAAATTTTATCAGGAGTCTGACAAATATCCACCTAGCTTAATTCATCTCTCTCAGAAGAGTATAATCAAGTCTTAAGTACAATTTTGGGTAGTAAAACATGTAGACTGTCATCTTGGTAAAACTCCTCTAATTTGATTAAAGGCAAAATGAAATACAACATTACAAAAACTTCATTGTGGTAAAAAAACTTATTTGATAATACCTTTTGGTAAACACAGTCCTCTGCAAAAGAAGGAGTTTTTAAACCACTGAGCTCTCAACAGAAAATAGGAAAAAAATTGAAGTGATCAGAACATGGTTACAAAGCTCCTCTCACACACACAACACACCTCAGCTATAGGCTTTCCTTCTCAGTTCAAATTCATATTAAGCCCCAGAATTTGAACTGTAGAGAACTTAAGACAGAATTAAAAACCATCATCTAAGCAGAAGTTATGCTCTCACTTACTACAAGGAATTATTATAGACTAAGCTACATCAGGACATCAACTGGTATCAGGAAATACCAGTTTCACATCCTAGTTTATTCAGGAGGAAATGCTGACTTATAAGGTTCCTAAATACACTCTCTTCAACTTCTTCCATATGCAATTGTGCTGATGCCCTTGTTTGTGTAGCTAGGTTGCAAGTGAAATCATGAAGTGCAGACAAACAGCCTTCAAAAGCCAATAATTTGTTTCATATAGGTCATGTCACTAATCCAATTTAAGCAGTGCCCTCTTAAACCCACTGCTGCCTCAAACTCGTGGAAACCCGGCACAGAACTGCAAAAGCTGCATTTCCTTGCTTCGTGTCCCCCGCACGGACCAAGAAGATGCTGCACTTATAAACATGCAGACAAAGAAATGCCAGCTTCCAAGAGGGATAGCATCACCGAGTGGTTTAGGTAAGCCAAGCTGCAACAGCTCGAAACTTTTTTGTTTATAAGCCAACAAGAAATCTGGCCATGTAGCTTGAAAGCGTTCTGCTGGATCTGTCCAGTGCACAGAAATGCTGGAACACACCGAACGGTTCAGTTCCCATCCCTCTGGATTGAACTGTGACTCAAAGTGGACAGGCAATGCAGCAAAGGTACCCACTCCACAGCAGTGCTACCCACATGCTCATCAGCATTCACCTGATTTATTTCCAATCAGTTAGAAACAGATTCAGTAGTAAAGTACAGCGAACTGAAATAATTTAGAGGAAAATATCTGTATTTGAAATGATTCAGGCTGTTCAAAATGCTTCTTACAAACTTAGAAGAAAAAAAGAAGTGTTTCTACAGTTAGGAATTTGTCATCTTGTTTACATAGAGCGAAACAGCATTTCCAAACCTTTGGTCCTCAAAGACATCCTCAAAGACAATCTACAGATTCTGTCTTTCCTCAAGTTTTGGACTGTGTCAATCATCTTAAAAGAGTATTCCAAGCTACCTTTTATTATCTCCTGAATATTTCCGGATCAAATAACTCAAAAAATAAAGATATACTTCCCTTCCCATAAGTAAAAGAAGCAAACTAAACACATTAGGAGAGTGGAATGTCTACACCAGACAAATTCCTGATTTATCTTAAACTCTCCTAGAAACACTTTCAAAAAATATTATCAGGATTTTTTCAGGAACAAATTTAAAGAGCAGAACAGTCATAGTAAAATTCCTTAGCATGTCTAAAACTTCTGTTGGGGAAAAAAAATTCCAAAAAAAGCATTACAAAATCTGTTGCCTGTAAATACTGCACTTAAGCCAATGGCTCAGAATTCATTGCTCAAGACTACCCCAGTTCCAAGGAGACAAAGTTTTATTTCACCAAGAAACTGACCATTCCCTGTTCTACAGGGAAATAATGATTCCTACCAGAAGGAGTATTTCTTCTCTTATGCTTTTTATCCTGGTGAAATTAAGTCAGTTTTGAAATTATTTGCAGGCTTGAACACCTTTCTTGCACCAAACTTTCTGGAAACGCTGATGACAAGGATTGTGACCCTGAATTTAACTCATTAAATAGAAAGCCAGGTAAGAAACAGGATATTAAGCTTTTCATAGCCTGTGTTATCTAGCACAGCCTGGTATATTCTGGATAACCATTTTTATGATTTTACACAAAATTCATCAATTGTGGGAGAATGAGATGAGAGAGCAGAGCATGGATGACAGCCCCTACCCATTGCTGCGGTACAAAACCCGAGCTGATCTACAGCTCATGACAGCCATGTATCATGTTTCTCATAAGAAGAATTTAACCAGAGGCATTCAGTCACATTGGTAAAATTCCCCTTGTCAGATCACTTCCCTTTCTGGTTCTCAGAACACTGCAAATATCGAGAACTGAATCAGAAGCACAAAGCCTTACAGAGAAGTATTCTGCCCCTGGTGTGATATAAAGAGTACTCATAAAATCAGGTTGTGCTCCAATACCATTTTGAGTGGCTAGATACATAGATTTTTTCTATTTTGTGGATAGGAAGTGCACAAACCAGACTTTTAAAAGAGTAATTTAAAATGTAAACCTTCTTCAGTAAAGAAATTCCCTACAGATGCTTGTGGGCACTTGTGATAGTAAAATCTAATTTTAATTCTGTCAATGAGCTCTTAAACACGAGCCAAACACACACACACACACATACACACACAAAGGAAAAAACTCCAAACCCAAAACCCCAAGGGCACTGCAGTTGTTTCAGAACCAATTAGGTTGGAAAAGACCTCTGAGATCATTGAGTCCAACCTATGAGTGAACACCACCACGGCAACTAGATCTAGTGCCACATCCAGTCTTTCCTTAAACACCTCTAAGAACAGTGACTCCACCACCTCCCTGGGCAGTCCATTCCAAGACCTAATCACCCTTTCTGTGAAGAAAGTATTCCTGATGTCCAACCTGAACCTCCCTAGCACAGCTTGAGGCCAGGTCCTCTTGTCCTGCAGCTTGTTACCCGGTGGAAGAGACCAACCCCCACTTGGCCACAGCCTCCTTTCAGATAGTTGTAGAGAGTGAGAAGGTTATGCCTGAGCCTCCTCTTCTCCATGTCAAACAACTCCAGTTCAACTAGAAACAGCACAAAACAACATCCAAATAACACCACCACCTCAGAGGCGATGCTTTGAGCCCAGCACGGCTGCGCTTGGCTCTGGGGTTGAAATTTGCCAGCCCAGAGGAGCTGCTCCAGGGCAGTAACGCCGCACACCTGCAAAGCCACCAGGACACGGCAGCAGCTGAAAACAATATACGGTGAGGCCAGACCTGACACGGCCACCCACCCCCTCCAAGCAAGTGCTACCCAAAGCGAAGTCCCGAATCCCTGCAATTGCAAATCTCCCCGTACACAGGGTGTCTCGGAGGGACTTTGCCCCCCCGGCTACACAGACACGTCTGTCTGACAAGCAGCACCCGAACGACCCCGACACGGCCCCGCAGCCGGCGAG
>NW_021940750.1:9587216-9673372 GCF_001715985.3 Manacus vitellinus
CGCGCTCCTGATGCCCCGGTCGCGACACGGCCGTGACCGGCCTCCCCGGGTGACAACGCCCATGAACCCCACGGGGCCCTGAGCGCAGCGGTGAGCCCCAGTGTTGGGACGAAGGCCGCGGTTCTGGGCGCTTAGCCCCGGCCCTAGCCACCTAAGGAGGTTGAGGTGACAGGTGCCGTCCCCTCTTGCAGGAGGTATGTCGCTGGAGGACGGTGTAAGTCGACAGCAAAGATGGAGGGGAAGGTGGTGATAATCACAGGAGCCAACACAGGCATCGGGAAGGAGACTGCCAGAGACCTCGCACGGAGAGGCAAGTCACAGTTCATCAGCAGGCATCCCTGTGCAGCTGGAGTGGCCGTGCCTGTGTGTCAATAGTCCCTTTTTTGGACCTAAGGGAGGAGTGTTTCATGCTTACATTGAAGCCAATTTGATTCCAGAGTTATTGCAGATGAGCCCAAGTGTTGGTCTTCCAGAGGCTGTAACTACTGTTACAGCAAGTCCCCAGTTCCTCAACTGGTTTCATTGCTTGAACTCCAAAAATGTGCCTTGGGTACATGGAAATGCTCTGCACTGCAACTGGTTTGACAGGACTGGGGAAGTTCCTAGTTATCACTGGGTTCTGCTTGTATGAAGCTGGGAAATGCTGTAGGTCCACTGCTGTATGCTTTACTTATTCATGTTTCAAGCTAATTTGTTTTTTTGGGTAACTGATAAGAAGATTAAACTACCTGTTCACAATCCGTTTAGAAATTACGCTGGTATCCAAGTACCTCTATGTGCCCCTGATTTGACATTCTCATACCAGTCTTGTGGTACGTACTCCTGACCTGGAAGAACCTGGACAGAGGCACTTCAGATGTTTCTTCTTGGTCTGAAAGCATCCTTTGGTTGAATTGTAGCTTACAATATAGTAGGAAAGGCTTTGTCCCTTCCAGCTCCTCCCCTGACTGATGCCAGTTCCCCAAAGAAAAAATATATTGTTCGTAATGCTGTGCATAGTCAGCCTGCTTGTTGTAGCCTTGATCAGCCAGTGTGCTCCAGTGATGTTTCTGTTCTTGTCGTTCTCCCCTCCCCTCCTTGCAGGTGCAAGGGTGATCATTGCTTGCAGAGACATTGCAAAGGCAGAAGCTGCAGCCAGTGAAATCCGAGCTGAGACAGGGAACCAGCAAGTCATTGTGAAAAAGCTGGACTTGGCTGATACGAAGTCCATCCGGGAGTTTGCTGAGAATTTTCTAGCAGGTACAGTCTCTAGATCATTCTTTTCAGTGAAAATATTTTACCAAGGACTGCCATCTGCTCTTCTAGCCAATGCTAAATCCCTGCCTTGTGTATCTCTGTACCATGCTGGGTACTGTGCTTCCCAGCAGGGGCAGGTCAGAGGCCATGAGCTAGTTTGTGGTAGGAGACTTAGCCGATTTTTTTTTTTTTTTATGGCGATGTGGCTGCAACTCAGACAGCAAGACATTTTTTGGCTGACTTGTGCTGTCTGTCGTCATTCTCTGTTTCCCTGATTAAGGATGTCTGTTGTTTCTTGCAGAGGAGAAGGAGCTCCATATTCTCATTAATAATGCTGGGGTAATGTTATGCCCTTATTCCAAGACTGCTGATGGCTTTGAGATGCATATGGGAGTCAATCATCTTGGTAAGGCCAGTGGAATCATGTTTGTACTCAATATAGAATCACAGAATAGTTTGGGTTGGAAAGGACCTAAAAGATTGTCATCTTTCAACACCAATTTCTGTGGCGAAATTCCAAAGGAAAATCCTGCTTTCAGATTTTCTCATTCTTCCTTCTTGGAGAAGGATGGAAGGCCAGAGTTAGAGTTCTGGAGATGCAATCTGGTGTATTTGCTTATCATGGATCCATTTTAAGTATCTGTACATGTTACTTGGGACATTTTGAAATGTATGACAACTCCAACTTTTTGAAGATGAGGAGCAGAACTTGAAGGCCCCAGAAAAGTTTAGCTGTTAATTCCAGGGGCTTTTGTTTTTCCTGGTCTTGAAGTGAGGGCAGCAGTAAGATACAACATATAAGCAAGCAGGGGGACCCTTCAGAGGATGACCTTTCATCTCACCCTTAGGTCATTTTCTCTTGACTTTCCTCCTGCTGGAGCGTCTGAAGCAGTCTGCCCCAGCCCGCATAGTGAACGTGTCCTCGCTGGCTCATCACGGAGGCCGAATCCGCTTCCATGATCTCCAGGGTGAGAAGAGCTACAACCGTGGCCTGGCCTACTGTCACAGCAAATTGGCTAACGTGCTCTTCACCCGGGAGCTGGCGAGGCGGCTGCAAGGCAAGTTCCAGAACCAAGTGGAGTGTTTTTCTGCTTGGGTTTTTGTGCACTGTGGATGGGGAGAGTGGACTGAAGAGAGGTCTGGAAATCAACTATGCAGAAATTGAATGGTTTGAGGCAGGTGTCACTGAGAGCTTTTTGCAGGAAGAAGGTATCTCCTGTCTGTGGAACCAGGAGACTTAGAACACTAATTGTCTTTACAACAACAGGACAGAAGAGTTTAGTAGCTTGGCACAGTTGAATGTATCTCCTTTGTCTTTGGTGCTTGTCAAAAACTAGCTGCATCCACACAGACAGTTGTGGTATGTGAGTGGAAGCTGAAAAGAGAACTACAACTGCAGTCTCCAAATAGAAAAGCTAATGCACACTCAGTTGCCTTAAATGTTGGTGGGTGGTAGAACAAGCATAAGACTAGACAGTACCTCTTAAGTCACAGCATCTGTCACAGTCATGTCATTCACTCATCAACTTAAGTAGTATTTATTTACTAAAACAGAAGCAGTGTCTTCCCTAGGAAATTACTATTAGAGTAAATCAAAAGAAACAGGTGTTCTCGAAAGCCTGATGGAAACTGCTCCAGTGTCACAGATGAGTGATTTAGAACGCTTAAAGAATCACCATCAAGGTATTAGCAAAAGTGGTTTTAACATGATGTCATAAAAGTATGACTTAACAGAGTTCGATGGCAAGGTTCACTCTATTACTCACTACGTGGAAGAAATTTATTAAGAAAAGTTGAGTTAGAATGATTCACACAGGTCTAGAAACATAAAGGGTAAGGAAGACCCTCCTGTTGAGTCTTGAAGTTCAGATTGGACCCCCTGGCTTTCTGAACTCCTTAGGGAGCCTAGATGCAGCTAGGTCCAGTCTTAGTCTCAGACTTGGACAATGATTCATGTCTAATGGAATTATTTATACAAAGTTTATAGTAATTAATAGTGAGTAGCTATATGGATTAGTAATGTTTCTCAGTATTAATTCAGCATGCCATCAGTCACTTACTGAGGATCTGTTGCAAGCAAGGATCTCTCTGCCTGAGTAAGGAAGGCTTTCTTAGTCTCAGGTAAGGAACCTTGAGAGGCATCCATGCTCAAGGGGAGAGTCACCTGGTGTGCAGTCCAGTTGCAGTTTGGGCTCAGCTCCAGATGGGCTCATCCAAAGGTATGCTGTTGCGAAAAGGTCTCTGCCTTGAGGAGCAACCTTGAGAAGTGACTCAGCTCAAGGGGAGATCGTCACCATGCAGTCACACTGCCTGGTAGGGAGAGCTCAGAGAAGGCTCACTTTGGCTGTCATACTCATGGAATAAAGTGGTTGGCTGGTAGTCAAACTGCATACAGTGGGAAAGGTACACATGAGACTCATTGTATCCACAACTTTCTTTGTTCGTTGATAAATCAGTCTTGGAAAAGCCACATGCTACTTGTGTTAACTGCATGATGCTCTTCCAAATTCCTGTGCACTGATGCTTACTATCCTCTTTGTGGGTTTCCTAGAGAAGTTCTTGGCCCAGATAGGGCTCAGGCCTTTACCAAACTACTGCTGGTTTGGTTAAAAGGTCAAGTGTATCTGTGACATTCAGCAAGCAGTAACTACAGAGGACTTCACTTAGCTCTCTCTGTATCCAAGTCTGGACTCCTCCTTTAAGTTACAGAATATCTGCAGGTAGAATTGAAGAGTATTCTACCTTCAATAGAATACTCTTGAAGGTAGAGAGTATGATGCATATAGATGCATATAGATTTGATGCATATAGATTTGTCCTGAACTACTTTATTTTGCCATAGGCACTAAAGTCACAGCAAATGCTCTCCATCCTGGTTCTGTCTCTTCTGAGTTGGTCCGGCATTCATTTGTAATGACTTGGCTGTGGAAGATATTCTCCTTCTTCTTGAAGACACCTTGGGAAGGAGCTCAGACCAGTGTCTACTGTGCAGTAGCTGAGGAACTGGACTCTGTGACAGGACAGTATTTCAGGTGGGTGAAAGCTGAAGAAGTGATACACTGTGGAAGGCTACCTTGTTGGCTGGGCAATATGAGAGTTACTCTCATTCTTCATTAAAAAAGGACTGGGTATGAGGCTGTCTAGTAAGACTGAGGGTGACAGATACTAGAACATTACCCCTGCCAGCTCTGTTGCAATTGTGTTAGAAAAAATCCCTGACCTGTGTAACACTTCATGCAATAGCAGGTCCTTTAGTGCCAGTACAGGAATGGCTGTCACATGGTCAGAGCTTTAATCTGATCTGAGACTTGGGAAAAATCACTTTTCTGAAGAACTGTTTAGTTAATGAGGTCACTTGAGTCAATTCTGGAAAGACCACTTCGGTTCTCTTTGTAGTTTCACCCCACTGGAGCAGAAGGGGCCTGTGCTCCCAGGTAGCTGTGAGGGCTGATGGAGCTGTAGAGCTAGGAGGTGAGATTTTCAGGTCTGGTATGTGACAAAATAATTTGATTCTCCAGCGTGACAGACCCACGAGCTGGCAGGGACTCCTGCTGGGATGCTTGTCACTCTATCCTGCAAACGGTCTTGTGTAGCTCCCACTACAAAACTTGTTATTTCTTGGCTACTTTGACTTACTCCAGGATTCTGCACAGTCATGGCTTTTCCCATCACCAAAGCTACAGCCTGGAGCAGTTCCAAATCATCATCATCCTAGATTTGAAGACTGCCATTTGAACAGATTCATATGTCTGTCAACTTCCCACTGGGTGTAGAGCACTGTAACAATCTCATTTTTTGGGAAATGAATGTGAAAATTTTTCTGTCTTCCCCTCACCCCCCTCCCATGGATGCCTTTGGAGCCTTTGTGTCTTTGCAGAGCTTTCCTCCTGTAATTCGTGACCAGATTAGTCTCTGTAATGACTTTGCCTGATCTTTATTTGGGAGTTTGTAGTATCTTAATCAGACTTAAACATATAAATAGATGTCTTAATCTTCCCTGAATGACTGTCCATCCCAGGATAAAAATGTAGCATTTTATGTGCTGGAGTACAGAAAACTGATGGATTTTAAACTCAGGAAAAAAGGGAGTTTTGGACTTGGTGGGAAATTAGTAACTTCAACAGTAATTCACAATTAACATTGGACTAGCCTAAAATCATTTTCACTTTCCAGGCAATAGAGTATAAAGCACAAGTACAGACATTAGGAAAGGAATTTGCATGCTACAGAAAGACAGGTAGAGTACACCAGAGTCATTTCAGGAACATCAAAGATTGTGCACTTGTTCTAAAAACACTGGGCTGAATGGAAACCTTACAAGATGCCATTTCCTCTGTGCTCTGAAACTCCCACTTATTGCACAATCTAGCATTACAGATGAGAACACAGGATCTCTATTCCAGACAGAGTGCTGAGAAGAAAGGAGCCACAGTTCAGAGGATAATGGAAAAGGGGATAACCATGCATGGTTATTACAGTGTAATTATTCTTGGGCATATCATGGGATGAATAGGATGGGATAAACAGCTTAGAATGAAGGGCTGTTTGAATGGCTTTTTTGTAGTGTTTGCTAGAAAAGGTGCCCTGAAGAAGCTTGGTTAGCCTTAATAGCCCATTTTAGTGGTATTAATGAGAATGTAAACTAAAGAGGTTTCTTTAAGAGTTAAAACAACAGATAAAATTAGACTTGTTCTTGGTGCTTTTGGGAGAGATTCTTCCTTAAAAGCTTTCCCATGGTGGCTTAGCACCAACCCTTGCTCATTTGTTGTGTAGCTTCCCACTGTTCTTCAACTGGTCTTGAACTAAACTGATAGAAAGCAACTCCCTTATCTTAACACAGACATTTCAGTGTGCTAATGCAGATGGAGATCTTTGACTTAACAAATTAAAAGAATGTTCCTCTTACAGTGATTGCCAGCCAGCATACATATCTCCACGTGGCCGGGATGACGAGACAGCAAGGAAGCTCTGGAGTGTGAGCTGTGAGCTCCTTGGCATCCAGTGGGACTGAGCAGCGCAGACCTCCTGTGTACCTGTGATGCTTCTCTGGGGAAGAGCACTGCTGAGAGACCTCAGGAGTAGAATGCTGTACTTCAGCTGCCCCAATGATGGCTCTATGGGCACAACCTACTTTGAATTTCTGGAATACTACACTTAAGAATTGAGATTTGTAAGCAATCACTCCCTTTTCCTAGCTGGAGAATTAAAGCACTGATACAGGGAGCAACCTTTGCTTGGTATCTCACACAGCAGCCCAAGGCTATTGTCCTCTGGCTTTAGAATAGAAAGGGAGGTTGGAGTCTTAGGTTTAGATTGTGAAGAAAAAAAAATTACCTTAAATAAAGTTTGATTGTGGTTTTTTTCCTAACAGCAATAATAAAAGGTAGGACTCTAAACTTATTACCTAAGGTTATGTTCAGTTCCTACAGTTTGACCTGGCAGAGTGAAAGTACTCTAGGATATTAGATTTTCTGGCAAGTAAATGCAATACAAATGCTCTCAAGCACAGAGAAACAGGTGTGGGCCTTTCTGTGCCAAGCAATAGGTAAAGTTTCTAAGTGGAATAATTTTTCTCTCTAAGTAGCTGGAGCCTAGCCACTGAGGTATCTTGGCCCTAAGTGCCCACTAATTGCAGTAAGTTCACTGAGGGCTGGGCATATCTTCTGAGAACTCAGGTCTCAATGCAGGTGACTGGGAGGTTAAAAGTTGCAGGATTGTCAGAATTGTGCATGGCCAAATTATCTTATTAAAGAAATCAACATCTCTCCTGTGAAACACTGAGCAAAAGATGGTGTAAAAATTGTCACAGTAAACCCCCCAGCTGCACTTTAAAGGACTATAGAACCTAGAAAAGAGACCAAGTGAGTAAAAAACATCTAAACTGTGTTAAAAAATATTAAACAGCTTCAGCTGAGACTTGAGCTTTAAATGACACCAAACTGCCGAGCTAAATAGCTGAAGCAGGAGCTGGGACTATCTTGGTATTACGGTTGAGCCAGCTACAGCACAGGAAGGTAAGACAAATCCTGCCATTTGTCTGCCCAGCAGTTACTGGCCTTGGCTGGCAGTCTGCCTGAGCAGGACCACACAGCTTGCACTTCCCCAGGGCAGCTGGGTCAGTCCACATTGCAATGGGATTGCTCCCTTGGAACTCTAGTGCTACTTGGTGCAAATTGCTAGAGTCTGATCCATAATCAGAGATTATTTCTGAAAGAGTTAAGCAGTCAGAGACCAAGTGCCACATCTCACTGGATTACCTTCTGCTTCTGAAAAAATGTCTGGAAATTTTTGGACTTGCATATGAGCCTGCAACTCTGACCAACTGCCAGTTTTGGAAAACAAATGCTAATTCTAATTTTTTCTGTCTGGATGTTATCTATGCAGATCAGTCCTGTGCTACCTCTGAGCAATACTAAATAAAGCTATTTTCCTTTTACAACAGGAGACCGTATCTTCTTTCAGAAATGTTGAATCAGTTTATTTGGTGTTGCTGTTATCTGCACCTGCCTTACTAATGTAGAGAACTCAATTCAGGTAACATTTCAGAGTCCATTGGTGTTCCTCCTTGTCACTCTACCTTTTTTCCCCCCCCTCTTTCCACTTCACCCTGATTATGTAGCTAAATCCACAACTACAATGTAGCAGTAGAATGCTACCTAGCATTGGAGACTAGGCTTGCTTTCTCTGTGCGATTCTCTGATCTTGAAAGTAGTTTTCAGGAGCAAGAGAAACCATTTTTTAAAAAGCAGAAAGTGTCTCTAGCGTGAAATATTTTTGCCCTTGCAGGTCAATTCTCTTTGCAAAGAAGTCTGACTGTAGATTTAACTTAAGACATATTAAATTACACATTTCCATAGAGAGACAACCACTCATTTTGACCTTGAGCAAGTCATTTATACTTCTCAACTGATCTGTAAAAAAATGAGGGAACTAAAGCTCATTTAGCTGTGTCAAAGGGAAGCTTGTAAGGAAGAGTTAGATTAACTAGCAAAGCTCTCTGAAGAGGATTACTGAGTACACGTATGAGGCTGAACTAGCTGCTGGGAGGACTTCTAAAGATGTGATGTTCCAATTGATCTAAATGTTGAGGACACTGTAGCAGATTTGGCATGAAAGAAAAATTATCCCCCTTCTAATTACTTTGCTAAGCCTAGCCAAAAGCAAAATGCAGATCTAGAAAGAGACCCCCAGCTATGCTGAGATAAAAATTAAACAGGAGATACATTAACAGTCACAATATTTTATTCTCTTTTATCACTGTAAACAAACCTTAGTCATTAACAGAGAAGTTCTTTTTAACTGGCAGTAGTCAATCCCTTTTTGCTGACAAAAATTCAAGCCCCCTTGATAATTCCACTACTCGTGACACAAGGCAGTTAGTCAGGATCAAAATTCCAGGTTCTGCTGGTATGAGAAAGATCCCTATGATTCTGGGTTAAGAACATCAAATTACAGCAAACACTATATAAAGTGCATCAGGTACAGTGCAAAGAGGTCAGGAAGAAAGGCAGGTACGGAACTGACAGGTCTGCACAGCAAACTCCACTCTCTGTGCTCTGTATAGCTGAAGGAACTCGAGCAGAAAAGAAGGTGTTAGCGGAAATGCAGATCTGGATACCCACAAGCAGTAAAACCTCCTCCCCATAATTAGAGATTTAAAAACGATTGAAGACATAGGTAGTGTCACGTTTTAGGATTAGCCTAACAGCTGTAAGCTGATGGAAAGCTACGTCAGTCTGGCCAAGGAAACAAAAGCTTTCATTAGTACTGCTCACTAATGAGATAATGTAAATCTGTGGTCAAGGGATTCTGAAAGCTCCATGTGGTCATTTCTGACCGCTTTACTCAGACATTTCTAGCTCTGCTCTGGTGAGCAGAGTGCCTCCAAAGAGAGGTGTTTGTGTCAGTGGGGCACTGCTCTTGAAACCCTGAAGATGGACCAAATCCTTTCCAATACCATGGAAGTCTGTTCTTTCATTACAGTGAGCTTGGGGTTAGTGCAAAACTCTTACTTGACAGTCTCAATTATTTTATGTAATAAAACTATTTACAATTCGGTTACACTTCAGAAAACCTGTCATTTCTTTTGAAGTAAACAACTTTTTAACAAAAAAGTGAATTAGTTTTCCTACTTCTGCTGAAATACATGTAAACAGTAAAGACAAACTGTTGTGGAATGCCATGTTTTGTTCTGGTTTTCTTTTCTTTGAAGGTCATACTACTGTCTACCACACTTCTGCCAATTTTTCACGTCCCAATCACAGTTGCAGGGAAGCAGCTGCTTTTTTCAGCATCCCTCATTACACGGCCATTACACGAAGACGGCTGCTTTTTTCATAAAACTGATTAACCTAACACTTCCAGAGCAAAGCCTGTCTATACAGCAGGTCCAGTTTGGTGTTCTATTGTACTTAACAGGGACAGATTATCCTGGTAATAAATAAATAAATCCCTGTGTGACAGGGATAGAAGACCACCTGTTAAATTTTGCCACAGCTTGCTTTATCAAATATTCTCTGCCATACCTGATGAAAAACTGTGGAAGTTTACTGTCAACTACTCAGTCATAAAGCTGCATGACAACAATTTTTTGGGTATTGCCATAGCAAAGAAAGAGGTACGTGATTTTTCAGATATTTTAAAGGCTTATTTTCCCTTTGTACTCCCCTTACAGCATATGCCCTTTATAGCTTCATTCATATAGTAAGGGCTGAAGTGCCATATGTATGGCACACATCACACAGTGTAACTGGTAAGTACAAAACCTGCTATAAAGAATCAGTTCCTACCTTTTCAAACAAACTAAAGAAACTGGGTATATTGTACTAGTGAAGGGAATAAAAAAAAAAGTAGCAATGGTTTGTATAGAGGCTTAAAAAATCTCTGAATTTTAGTCTTTGTAAGATCTCTCCAATCTTGAAAATTTTTACAGGAAACCCATAATCAGAAAGTTTATCCTCTAGGCTACATTGAGTTGATAAAATTTTTCTGTCCTCTCTACATGTTTTCTGGATTAAAAAAGCCCATATTATTAAGTTCAGTGCTTTTCAAAAAATATCAACCCCCCCCCAAAAATTAAAAACTAACAAAAAACAAAAACCAAAATCAGAAACAGAAAGAGAAGTGCTCTCTCCATACACCTAAATCCTTGCTTGTTCAGTTTGAAACTGCCTCCCCCACCTCTGTCAGAAAAAGAGTCAAAAAACACCCTGAGGTAGTGACTGTGTCAAAATACAGGACTGGCACTTGTAATTTAGCTCCCTCCCCACCAAAGGCACATTAGCAGCATCCATTTCCCACCAGCATGAGTCAAGAGACTTCCATTTTACCGAGAAGTACTGAACCAGAAACCTTTGAGCTGTCTTGAAGCCTTTTCCTCCTGTATGATGGCAAATGTCAATTACTTATTACTTCCTGGTGCCCTGGGCAAGCCGATTTTTCATCTTGGGCTGGTGCACAGAGAGCCACTGGGCACAGATGGCCTTCACAACGTCGTCGCCGCTGCTCTCGGCCAGCTGCCGCACGTGCTGCACCAGCTGCACCGCTCTGCCCTTCTCCTGCCTCACCGACACCAGATAGGCAGAGCGCAGCTTGTTACACATCACGTAGGCCTGGATCTGAAGCAGAAGAGGCAATCAGACCTTGGTTAGAAATCTGTAGTAAAGTAACTGGACAAGCCTAAGCGAGGGATTCATGGGAAATACCCAGTTCAAAAGTCTGTATTACAAGGTGGTGGTAGTACCATATTACTGAACAGAGCATGGCAGGAAGCAAATCCCAATGAAAAAGGCAGACAGACAGCTGTATGTTATTACATTTGTGTCTTGTAGAAATTCCTTTATTGTAAGACCTTGAAAATAGCATCACGAATCCTATCTTGTGCATTAATTTACCATATCCTCATAGCAAGGAGTCTAAACCTGTCATTTTCTTCCATTGCTGTTTCTAGAACAGCTCCCGTCTTTCAGTGACAGATCTTACAGAAAGGCACAATTAAAAGCCCATTTGTAGCAAGACAGAGGACAGTCACAAATCTTAAGATTTCATTCCCAGCTACGCCACTCAGGATCTACAAGAATCCACAAACACTGAGCCACAGCCACCTCTATAAACATGTATCTATAGTTCACATATTTATGTGTGACTTTCCAGTGGCTTGGGCAGCTGCTATGAAAGCCAGCAAAGAAACAAAGTCGTTTAGGCCTCACTTCCTCTAAGAGAAAAAAAATCAGAATTGGACAAGTTTTACCATCTAACCCTTGATCACCACAAAACAGTATAATCCTGAAACAGTAAGCTGAAATGGTCATCATTAGCTGTCTGCTGTTACTAGAAACTTGCATGCACCTATGTGAAAAGTTGAGTAACAAAACCAAAAAACCCACCAACGTGCCCCTCTGTAACACTTTTCCTCTCAATACAGCAAATGCCTAGCTCTCACTCTGAGGACTCTGAAGTTGCTAACGGGGATAGTACCAATTGGTACCTTCATGTCACAGCTCTACAGTCACAAACACCAGGGCCTTGAGGAATTCACTATGATCTCTACAATCTAGGAAGTAGCCTTCAAAAATCTGGCTTGCATGAAGATGAAAAAGATCGTGAAAGAGAACCCACAGGCTGTAGACCAAGACTTGGCTGTTCAGCTCTTGCTAAAAGAGTTCCTCTACTGTACTTTTACTTACCTTGTTTTCATCACTGTCCATATCCTGAATCAGATTATCGAGATCCTGTATCCAAAGAAGGGAAAAGTTGTTCACATTTAAAGTGACAATAGTCTGCAAATCTCTACCCCATCAGAGATCAAATCCCTGTGAACAGAAAGGGCTGCTGAGATCACAGCAGGTGGTTGCACTGTCCCAACTGCAAAGGCTACAGATGTAGAAAATACAAAAAAAAAAAAATTCCAATTCTTCCCTCTATCACAGCTTCTCCTGCCTTCCATGTCTATGGGGTATCTCTAGAGAATGCTATGAGCCTAGGAGTCCCCCAGGGACATGGCTGATGTTACATGAAATGAATTTGTAGGTTCTCTACACCCCAGCAGGAGTTGGGCCCTATGGCCCACCCCGACCCAAAGGGTGGATTGTGTCCCCTAACCTGATTAACAGAACAGTAGAGTGCAGCACTTTCCTTCACTGTGATGGGAAAAAACCTGTGGTAGGCAAAGGGAATCATAAAATTGTCTCCTATGGAGGCAGAAGGTTTCTGCCTTGACACATTCTCTGTGTTAGCCAGGGAAGCTTCACTGAAGGGAACACCTCCCACTCCAAACAGCAGCATTTGGCAGGATGCTGTGAAGCAAAGGTTCTCTCCCTACCATGGGTATTCATTTGGGAAGTGCAGGGTAGGAGCATGATACAGCTACTTCTTGTTTCCTCTCGGAGTACCTTGTATAAGGCAAACCATGCACTCCCATCTTTAAGCTATGCACGAAGTACGGAGCCAGAAGATCTGAAAAACTCACTAGAAGAGCAGCACAGGCACCAGATTTCCCTGCAGGCAGTATTATATATACCCATTTTACTTCAAAAGGGACACAACCCAGGATGGAATTACCTCAGCGGGAATGTTCTTGAACTCATTTAGACAGTTCAGGATAATGTTATCCCCATCATTTTTTGCTGCCACTCCAGACTCATTGACACACTTCAGGAGCTGCCGGATCTCACTGTACTTCTGCTGCTTCACCAGCTGCTTGGCCACTTTGCTGTACACTTCTGTAGCCTCCAGCTGGAAGTCCTAGAGGTAGTTGGAATAGTGGAGCAACGTGTTTAATGTTCTCAGCAGGTTTTCTCACAGAGAGTCTATACAATTGAGACAATCTCTCCTAAAGACAAAATAGCACACCATGCTCCAAAAAGTCAAAGCTGTTTTGGGAGCCTCTGGTCTTCCAGTCACTAACACTCAGGGTTGGCTGAAAGGTTTTCTATAACCAGACTGGTAAAAATCAATTTTGCTTAAGAACAAGAGCGCTGTTAACGCTTTCTTTTCAGGGTGGCAAAAAATCAGTTTTATTTCTTCTGACAAAAGATCTTTCCTAGGTCTCTACCCACCTCTCCCTCATTTAGTATGTTCCCACTACATTTCTCCAGCCACTGACCAGCAGTCACCCTTTGTGTACTCCAAGAAACAGGAGGCAACTGACCATTGTACATATGAACTGACCAGCTCCCGTATGAAGGAAGAGATGATAAAAACTGCAGACTGATCCTGCCATGAATAAGGCAAGAAAAAAAGGATGGAAACAGAAGCTATGCTGGGCAGCTAGATTCGCCGCTCCATTTTTACCGGGGCGTAGTGACTGCTGCTGCTAAGAAGTGCTATTTTTCTAAGGCTCTTCATCTCACTACAAACAGGTGTTCTGCCTTGTACATCGTGACCTGAAAGAAGGAGCAGGGCCTGCCACATCCATAAATACTCTTTCCATGTGCCACCTCTGTCCAAAAGTGGCCCTCCTCTACCATCTTACCATATGGATAAAAAACACTCTGAAGACTTAGGAGGCTCATGAGCTATGCTGATTGATAAGTACCTCAACTTCTACCCAGATATGAGGAAAGAGAGGTCCCCAGAGAGTTTCCAGTTAATCAGCTTTGCTGTCTCAAATCAGGAGAATAGTACAGGCATAGCCCTGGCCTTATGTACTCATTGTGTCTTTGCATGGCTCTCATGAACTGCAGAGAGCTACTATGTCAGAGCTCCCCACACACATCTATGAGTGTGGTTTGCCAGCGTTAAGGCACTGAACAAGGTGCACAGCAAAGGAAAAGCTGTACTTAATTCCTTTGTAGGACCCAATTAGTTTGGACATGTCCTACTGAAGCAGCATCTTAATCTCCTTACCAAGTTTCCTCCAATACATGGACATATAAAACTTGAACTTGTGACTTTTCTTCACAGGAGGTTTTTTATGTTGGGGTTTAAAATACATTTTGGGAAAAAAAAAAGGGCTTTTGTTTAAACAATTGCTACTTACAGGAGTCACTTTGTAATAATATTGCTTGTTATATCAAGCTTTTCCATACCTGGAGAACTCTAAATGCAATCCCAAACCCCTCCTCAATGTTTTTGCCTTCCAATATGACCTGAAAAGAAAGGCACAGACAAGTCTGGGGATGCACATGCCTTTTTCATTACATACAGTTAAATAATATTAATGCAAATTCAGATTTTGCCCAGAGGTCAAAAGACAATGCATTACTTCAACAGGAAACAGCACCATCCCAACATGTACAGCAAATATAGGGTCTACTGTCACACATACTGATTGATTCCCTGTGGGATGTTAGGCAACTTAGAGATGGAGATGAGCTAAAGTTAGGAATGGTTAGAATAGCAGCAGTATTTGCCTTGCTTCAGAACACAATAGGATGTATAGTCAAAAGGCATATTACTATTTGTATTTGGGATCCTCTGCCTCTGAAAACTGGAAGTTTGAGGAGAGGAGCTCCAAGTTCTCATGTTCTCTGCTACTTTGAGAAAAATCATGAACTTTTCATAAATGATGGGTTGCATGCATGCATAAGTAACCTGCCCATGACAAACACAACTGGCTGCCCCAGCCATCAAATGCTTCAACCTTCATATCAAGTTAGTATTGTTGAAAGAAAATAGAGCTGTCTTTAAAATAGCAGTAAGTACCTTGCAAGCAACATCCATTTTCATGTTATTGTTTCCAAAGAGTGTGGGCAAGGAGGAACCTGTCATTTGAGATGTTCCTGAGCTCTCACACTGATGCAGGAATTTTGTTACTTCCATCTGCAGATCAACTGTATTGATGTGCCTAGAGAGTGAGAAAATTCTGACTTTATTTTGCAATAGAGAAAGTGTCAATTATTAATTATGTGAACTTACTAATTTTTTCAAGAAATTTCAAAAGAAGATATAAAGAATTATTTTATTTTTTGACTTCGTCTTTTGTGCAGCCAAGTCTGCAGCAATGAGATTGCCTTTCAGATCTGTGTGCTTAACATACATGACAAGCTGAAGTTAAGCAATTGTTCACATTATTTCAAAGAAGTGAGCCAGACAATCTGGATTCCAAATAAATATCCACACCCACTTTTTCATTTCATCACACACACTCCCCCCCAAGTTTGTGTCTAGCCTAAAAAAAGAAAGAAAAAAGCCCCTAAGGAAACCAAGATATAAAACTTCAAGTACATGAGAGTTTTGGCTAAATTTACACTTTGATTTTTGAATACAGGGATTCTATTATCTCTAGCACCTATAACTTGTGCATAGTTGAATGTTGTGAGTTAACTCCAGTAGACAGCTAAGCACCATAAAGCTGCTTGCTTTTTGGAGAGAAAAGGAAGAGAAAAAGAAAAAAAACTTGTAGATTAAAGTATAATTGTCTATGCACTGTACAGTTTTTGGTTTTTAAATTAAAGGAAGATAATCTGATACACAGACATATTTTTAGTAGAAACAATCAACAACCTCCTGGGTTGGGTTGTCGGGGGAAAAAGTGATGGGAATCCTATACTTATAACTACATAAAAGTCAGATTTGGGTCAGGCACAACCAGCACACGTTAGCTAAAGCCAACTTAAATGCAACCAATAAAAAAAAAGAGTCTAAAGCCTGAATTTCCCCTCTCCTATAGCTCAACTTTTTGCTTATAGATACCTCGACACATCTGTAGCAGACATTTTCTTCCGAAAAGTGAATGCCATTTTTTTCCTTCCTGAACTTCTTGAGACCTCCTGCAGGTAGACTTTGAGGTGGTCCTTGATCTTTAGAAGCCACGTCTGTTTTCCTCCCAGTTCAGTGTAAGACTTTGCTCCATGAGTGAAAAATCTAATGCAGGTCATGGCAGCACGGACGTGATCCTAGAAGAAATGTACTGCAGATCAGATGGACCAAACTAATCGTTGTCTGTACTAAAGCACTCACACAAAGCAGGTAATGCTCTGTTTTCTTCTAAGCACAGTTAAGTTACTGCAATGTGTCAGATCTATGGCACAAACAGCAGGTCAGCTTCAGTGAGGCTCAGCCTTTCTATCTGTTTTTTAGGACTGTAAAGTAGCAAAAATATACTTGTCCAACACAGAGATTTACACCAAAGTAAATGACCCAACAGTATTCAACATTTCACTGAGAAAGATGGCACTGTCCCTCAACTTACCTTCATGAACTGTTGCAGCTCATACAGAATATGGTAATAGTTCTTTCTTTGCAAGTGTTTGCAGGCTGCAATCAAGTAAACTCCCCAGCTCTCCAATCCTGGATCAATGGTTTCCAGTAAGTTCTCCAGCATATGCAGTTTTCCACTTTCATAACTTGGAATGAAGATCCCTTCAATAAATACTTCTGATGGGGATTCCTACACAAACAAAAATTAGCTTGAAGCATAGCCACTGTAGCTTATTTTCCTTATGTAACATAAAGGAGTATTAAGTGACAGAGATCATAAAATTAATAACTAATTTATATTGAAAGGAGTCTCTCGAGGTCATTTTGTTCAAAACACCACTCAAAGAATGATTTCCAAGTTAGGTCACATTGTTCTTGGACCTGTCCAGTTAAGTTCTGAGCATGACAAAGTAGGGTGATTCAAGAGCCTCTCTGCAGCCCAGTTCCCATGTCTAAATACACGCACTGAAAAAAACCTCAAAACTTTCCTTTATATCCAGTTGGAATCTCCCTTGCTCTTACCCTTTTACTGGATGCATGTGAGATAAGCATGGCTCTATTTTCCCTCTAATCACCCACTTGGTAGCTGAAAACAGCACATAGATCTCCTCTTGCCTCCTCTTCTTTCACCTGGAAAAACCTGGCTCTATCACTCTCCTCTCACATCATGTGCTTCAGGCCCCCAGCCATTGGTGGCCTTCCGCTAGACTTGTTCCACATTGACAGTGTCTGTTTTGTACTTCAGAACCCACGACTGGGCACAGTAGTCCAGTTGAAGCCCCACAAGTAGTGAGCTGAGGGGGATATTTACTTCCCTTGTTCTCTTGACTGTGGTCTTGCAAATGCAGCCTCACATGTGCTTCTTTTCATAGCAACATTAATATGTGTCAACATGGCCTGTATATATGTTCTAAAAACTTGATATGACATTTTTTTGACTTTTTTTGTTTTAAATCTCAGAATAAGATACAAGTACACAAATGTTTCCAACCAACTGCAAAATGTTTCATCAGAAGCTCAGTACCTTACAGCTTCAGAGTAACAAACTCTGCTCTCTAGTTTGCATGATCACTACCAGTTTCCTTGCCCAAAACTTACCCATCAAATTGTATGGCTAGAGAATTTTTTAAGTCTACTACTTAACCAGTAAAATTATGTCACCAACATTGCAAACATAGGCAATTTTTTTAAAAAGCAAATTTAAATTGGTATAAAGGACATATTTGAAAGGCAAATTTTCCATGTCCTCTGAACTGTATGACAACAGTCCCATGTATTCAGCTTAATAGAAAAAAAAGACAAAGTGCTGTTGATGCAGAACATCTACGAAAAAAAAAAAAAGCAGTTTTCTCCTCTCTAGAAACTCCTGTTTCAACACAACGTGGAAGAGAGATTAAACACAAGATATAAAGATCAAAGTTGTTTTTTCATGTGACTGAACTGTCAGTCACTGGATAGTTTGTATAACAACATTCAGGACCTCAGAAAACTCCTGTGCAGAAAACTACCAGAACACTACATGACGCTCATTACCATTTTTCAAATTTCAGTTTCAGTGATGGCAAATTAAATTACTCACCTTATTTAACAAGTGAAGCAGTGCTTCTCTCATACAGTCATGCCTCATATAAAAGCTTATTATTGCCAGATTAGTGCCATAACTATGTAAATAGAACAAGCACTCCTGATAGTAGCTGTTGTGTTGAATCTTCCCCTCACACATCATCTCCAGAGACAGACTTCTTGTTCTCAGTGTTGCTTCAAGTTCCCTCAATGTGGCAAAGTAATCATCATCCTGCCGTTAACACAGAGAATCAATGACAAGTGGTAAGAGAAAAATTTTCTTCTCAGTTAGGTCTTGTCACTCAGCCCTAAAGCATTTCTGTTATTGTTGTTTTTAAAATATGTATTATTTTAGAGGGATGAGAATCCAGTCATGCTTTTCATAAACACTACATTGGAACCCTGCTATCAACAGAGGTGCTGAATGTTGCTGTAGCCATCATGGCTGTTTCCAAGGACAAGCAGAAGGCTTATTTAAACACAATTCCACTGCCTACAGCTACTTAATAGCCTAGTTCAAACTGGCTTTTTCATTCTCCTAAAATATGTACTACTAAGTGTTCTTTAATCATTATGATTCTGCAGTTATTTAGATCCTAAAAGTAATTTTTTGGTCCCTAATCCGGACTTCCAGAGCTAATTCCAAACCATGTAATTGTGTTTTTTCATGAGAAAAGAAGAGTGGACAGCATTTGAAATTCTCCTTTGGATTCCTGCAAAGTTATCAGAGTTTCGGTAGAAAAACTGCATCAGTGTAGAATCACAATATGTTGCAGGGATTGAGTTTAGCTTCCTCAAACTGTCGTAATAACATGTTAAGCAGTACAGCTTCTTTCCCCTCCACAAAGTATGCCCCAAATTACTATCAAATCCTGTGATGAAACACCTACAAATTTTTCAACAGTATTCGTTTTGCGATTTGCAATCATGACAAAGAAGGAAAAAACCCTAACACCTGATAGTGCAACATGCATTGCTATAAGATGTGTATTAAAACATCGTTACTTGGCTTTGCTATAGCCCTTCAGAGCAGACAGAAGATTCTTACTGCAATGAGTATCGGCTTCACTGTGGCCTCCAGGTACTGTATCACATCCTGGACAAGCCTTGAACCATAGTTCAGCTGGTTTAGGTCCATAGGTGGCTTTAAACATCGGTTAAACTTCTCTCTTGCTGAACTTAAATTTCCAGCTTTAAGGCAAGCCATGCCCCAGGCATGCCATGCTCCACCTGGATCCAATCCAGATTTTGTAGAAACCTAAAATCAAAATAATTCGTTATTGCAAATGATGTAAAAATGTAATGCAACACAGTCCCAGCACAGAAAATAGGAAAACTGGCTTATCATACAGTCTGTGATTGTGACCTTTCACTTCTTAGAGTGCATTTCCCATTAAAAACAAACAACAACTAAAAAAACACATGAAAAACTCCTGCTGATTATTACCATATTACTGGCACAAAAGGCCAACTACCAAAACACCCAGGATCTCCAAATGTGGAAGTATTTTTTATCGTACAAGTTTATCTGGGAATTTCAGTTCATCAGTTTTAAAACATGACATTTTCACATGTGCTTTTCTAAAGCACATGATTTTTACAGAGCAGAATTCATCAGGTTTGTGGTTTTAAAAAAAGCAACAGAAGATGCTTCATGAACCGCCAGGATATTTTTTATTTCATACAACTTTGTTGATAAAATTTATTCCTGATTTTCTTCAGTAGACCAGCTGCTGTTAAATATGAGCAATTTTTATTCATATAGGTCATCTATTTATTAATATTTTTTATTCATATAGGTCATCTGTTTATTACCCCTTAAAAAATCATAATCCTGTTTGTAGAATCATAATACTGTACTTAACAAATTGCAATGCCATCATACAGGATTACAATATCCTGGGAGTAGGAGGAAGATAGAATATGATAAACTACACCAGATGAACTCTGATGCACTGATTTGTCAACACTGCTGATTTCCAAGTCAGAAAAGGTGCCTTACTTTTGTCTGCTGTGGGATTACAGACAAATAAAATCAAACATACAAGCTTCAGATAAAGTCCTGCCACAAAGGATGTCTTGTTCCTTCTACTGGATGCAAAATTCCTCCATTTAATGACTTTCTTGCAGTTAGTCCATTCCAACCTTAACTGTCCCAGGAAGCAAGGTTGCTACCTTTCCCTTCTGCAGCCTGCTCCACAGCAGGATTTTCTCTTCTCAGAAATTTTTTCTCACATCCAGATAATTATTTCTTCCTTGTCTACAAACTTAATCTCAGTTTGTAACTGTTTAAATATTGTCCATTCACACATCATATCCATCTGAATTCAGGAGGGAGAAAAACAGAAGCCAGTACAGAGGCATTAACACTGACATCCCTCCATTGGCATTACCTCTACAGCTAGTTGATAGTACTCTGCTTCCAGAAGCTGATTTCTTAATCTTGTTACTGCTGCTGGGAGAAGAATCTGATCCAAAGATGGTATAGGACGGTAGGCAGCAGCAACCAAAATATTCAACACATCCACTTTGCTGATGTAGCTAGAGGTTAAACAAATACATACACTTTCACTATTATCATACAGTAAAGAACTTTATGTCAATGACATCTCTTAGAACAGCGGTTCCTAATCACCAGTATATTAGGTTTCTCTATCCATCATACTATCCCATTCAAACCACTTGTTATTGTTTGGGGTTTTTTTGCCATGTTCAGTGTAACATGCTAATTGCAGACACCATCTCAGTCTTGCCAAATCAAAACAGTACATGTGAAATTTATATATTACACCTGCCACCTCAAGTTCTGTAGGACAAAACTTGAAGAAGTGTAAAATGTTCATTCACAGGAAGCACAGGTTTAAAATCCTGTATTAAAATATAGATTGAAAGCAGATACACAATATCAGAAGTGAAATATTTATCTTAGTCTTTGTGAATCATTTCTTCCTAATCAGAGAATTTCCTCAGTAATTATTAAGTGGTCATATTACTTGAACTTCTACTATTTGAACTCTTATATTATTATTACATTATGAACTTCTTGTTTAAAATGTCCAAAGTACAAACACAAAACAACCCTCCCACCCTCCACTCTCAGTGAAAAAGGATAATGCTCTCAACAGTATCTCAATACATCCTAGTGAACAACTGATTAAGTCACCTGTCACAGAGAGCTAGATCCTGGCTCCTTCCAGCTTTTACAAACATCATTTTGGCACTGAAGAGCAATTGTTTCATGATGTCCATAAGGAGACCAGCATCCACCTCAGGATTAGTGAGCCCCTGGGACAACTTGCAGCAGTGTTCTATCAGTTGGTGGCCACACACTACACTGTCACTGTGCAGGCTAAGGATGGCAATGCACAAGGAAGAGCTGGGAGCCTGACAATTTGAGGAAAGACAGACAAATATAGGTATCGAGGTAGTTCTCCAGGGAACTGCTTATACTGCATTCTCTTTCTCACCTGTTCATAATAAAATTCACTGCGTACAATTTCATTCTCCTCTTCATTCAGGGAAAAAATCCATTCCAGCTCAGTTGCCTTGGGTGTTCGCACTACTGTGGAATATTCATTATTAGAAGTTTCTGCAGCAAAAAAGAAAACACCAGGTAAAATCCTTGTACAAGAAGCAAGAAACCTGGCTAAGGACACATAACACAGAGTATTCCTACACTGTCCTGCAACTGCTATCTATAATCCTCTCATTGTGTCACTTCCTACCAGCATTACATGTCCAGCACACAGATTACAGAAATATTTCCATTCCTCAGCAGGCTGCCAAATTGTACCTAAACTTACTATAACTATTACCAAAACCTGGTTCCAGTAACACATCTTCAAATGATTATCCAACTCTCTACTGGGCATCAAGCGCAGGAAACTCCACTCTTTAGCCTTCCCTCAGACAACTCATTAAATATTTCTGAGGAGGCAAGTGGAAATATGAGAGCTGTGGGTTTTGGCTCAAAAGGGAAACAGAAAAACAGGCTAAATTGACTTAAAACTGCTTCTATCTTCTATAATTCAGGTTATTTGAACATATAGTCCAGGAGTTTTAAGCCAAAAGATTGTGAGAAGATGACCTAACTTCTAATGTTAGATTTTCAAATAAAACAGCACTGCAGAAAATTGGAGTTTTGACCAAATGATTCAAGACATTTAATTTCTGTGAAAAGTCGTTTTCTTTCCTGCAGATTAAGGAAATATCTGTTTTGAAATTCATAACCCAGAATAGCTTCAAATCAAATACTGTCTGTCATCTGAGTGTAGGCATCAGATAAGTCAGAAAAGCAAAATAAAACTCTTTCCCTGTTAAATCTGAGGATTTCCACATTGCTCTTATTCACTCTTATTGAACGGATCATATAGGTCCAGTAACGTGTAGAAATGCTGCAAGCTAAGAGAAAGATCTAACCAGAAGCAACAGCTCAAAACCTGCATTTTAGCTGTTTCAGTCTTGAAAGAAAGGTAGCAGTAACGCAAACTTCCATCAACAGCAGGGGGAGAAAAATGCTCAAATAGTCCATCATACTTAAAAAAGGAACAAGTGAGGAAAAATATTCTCATTTGCTTTGTAGCACACACATGAATGCAGGTTTTGCACCATGTTTCATGTCATTGTTATAACTTCAAATAACTATATCTTGTTCTGACAGAATTTCACGTCACTGTAGGAAAATTTTGCAGAATGACCTCAAACACTAGAACAAGGAAAAAATACAGTAAATACCTTCTGGTATGGCAGAGAAAAAGTCAATTAAATTTTGTTATTATTCCTGACACTTTATCATACTGGATGTGGAAACAGACATTAAAGAAAAATTACTATATTCACACAACCAGCACAAGAAATGGAACTCAGGACACAACCAGACCCATGAGAGGGGCCTCATTCTGTGCTACGTCCAGCCAGTATGGGGTATAAAACACCACAGCACACTGAGTAGTATTCAGAATTGCACTGTCATGGTTTGTAAAAAGAGAACCACTCAGAACAGCTCTGTAGTGGGATAATTAATTCCTACTCATACCACAGCCTCTGACTGTTTCTAGAATGCAAAGTGCATACTCCAATTGCTGTTTTTCAGTTCCTTTCTTTTACACCCATCCAACACATTCAATATTGGCTCGGACATCTCCGCTAAACCTCAATTTACGGAAGTTTGAAATGCTCCTTTCAGCCTGTACATGCAAAAATCATCAGTGATATTATGTAACTGAAGTTTTGATCACTCTTCAGCTGCAACTAGATATTTCTAGATGTATTAGCTTCCAGTTTCTAACTGCTAATGAGGAGCTTTAAAAAATAGAGGTTTAACATTACTCCATTCCTTACCTTCCACTTGGTCCTGATCTTCTTCTATTCTGCAATAAAATGACAGAAAGAACCATCATGCCTACTTCAGCACACTGGGGGAAACACAGTTTTAAAAGACATTACTGTGGCTAGCCTTTTCAGAACACTGTTGTGTAAAAATATAACATCTATTCTCCTCCCTGTCCTATCCAACCCACTGCCGTGCCACTACCCCTTCTGCCTGGAAATCTAAGATCCCACCTCTGCAACTGCACTAAGTAACTGGCTCTTATGACCTTCTGTAGGAATAGTACTATAGCTGCACACATCATAAAAAAGCAGACACTGAGAACGAGAACTGCACAGTACTAGGATACGTCAGAGCTAAAATGAAGTCTTTGGCATCTGGGTCTCTGTCTTTAAGATGCAGTTGGTTTTGATACACAAATATGGTGAATATAAAAAACCCCAGGCATTAATGAATTAAAACATGACAGGTGGTATTCAAGCTCACAGTTAGGCTCTGCTGACCTAATATGGCAGCATAAGCAACTGTTCTGATGCAAACTGGTTCAGCTAGAAGTAACTCCTTGTTTTTTCACAGGTTCCTCTTCAGATCTGCACAGTATTGCTCTTTTCCTAGGAAGCTGGCTGATACTGCCATAGTGGTTACTGCTATCTGCAGGCTTGCTAGGAAAAGAGGAAATGCACCTGAAAGCATGGCTGGAAAGAGCAAATCTTACTCTGTGACCCTGTCAAGCCTGCTCAAGGTCACAGAGAGTAAAACTTTTCAGTTGCACTTCTCAGCAGCTGACCTACATACAATGAATTTCAGTCCTATTCTCAGTTTAAAGCAACCACATCATGAAAATATGTCATCACAGCTGTCCCTTTTAATAAAGGCAGTTTCAAAGCCTATCTAATCACGAACTTGCTTTTTAGTCCCCAAGGGTTCAAGGAGTCAAAATCAAGGGATTAAGGAATAACATTAAAACACTGATATGTTCAGTAGAGCTTGTCAACATGCAATGTTAATCCAGGAACGGAGTATACCACAAGAAACTTTGTCACACTGTAGCAGTATGTGCTATGTTTTGCATCAAAGCATTCAATTCTTAAGTTAATAATTAATTGATGCTTAAAGAATTCAAGACTTGTCTTGCTCTCCAGTGTCCTTTCTAATGTGAAAAGTAAAGTGAGGCGTAAGGAACAGTCCCACACCTATTAAACCTGGAAATCCCAACAGCTGGAGGCCAAAAAACTCATGTTATTATATTATCCAGATAAACCAAATGCTTATGCCTCTCTCATTCCATTCATGTACTCTGCTGTGTACATGTAACTGAGGAGAACTTGAGCAGAAAGACTCACCGGCTTGTGTCTTGCACCGAGCCAGGCAGACCTTCTCTGTTGCAGTAGCCATAGCACTGATCACACACACGAGACAGATTTTCTCTGCAAGCTTCTACTGCCATTTTCTTGGTGGAGCAAGAGCTGCACACCAGCCTCCCACAGCGCCTGCAGTGATGGCGCCTGTTAAACTAAGCAAAAGAGGTTATGGATGAGCCACAAAAAATTTACTGAAGTCCCCTCCTGTATCTATCTCCACTCATGAGAAAACTTCCTTTGAAGAGAGGAAACATCATGCAGGATAAGGCTTTTCAGAACTACACAGTGATTGATTCTCCCTGTTACAATTCCTTTCTGAAGAGGGCATGGCAAAGAAAAAAAACCAAAACCCAAAGGCCAGTATTTAAAATACGTTTGCTGCAGTCTTGGGCTTTCCATTATTTAAATTGTCCCAATTTTTATCACAATCAGATCATCTCTTGGAAAAGTCAGAAAGCTGTAGACTGTTTTTCTGACACCATCTTAGTAGTTTCAAAATTCAGAAGCAACAGCTACTTTGAGAAAACAGTACTGTTTCTAAGCAGTAGAAGATAACAGACTGCCTGCAAGATTAAAAATTAATCTTCTCCCTTAGAGTACCAATGCAGTTGCTTAAATACTCTGAAACAGTATGTTTTAGAAAAGTGCAACCAACAGCAAAGATTTAATTTTCTATACTGGTAACCTGAATTATATGATGACCATGGTATTTCTTACCAACCAGCACAGTCAACTAGACAGCCTTTTGAAATATTAATACTGCTGTTGTTACACATTTTTGAGATGTCATAGTTGTCTTCTCTCTGATGACCAGATCCTCTTTAGGCTCTATCATTTCACAGAACTCTAAAAGGAGCTAACTGTTGCCAGTCTCCTCAACTACACTAAATTGAAACTAAAGGTTAAATATCAAAGGACTGGCAATCTTATCAGGCCTATGGTGATGCAGATAACCTTGCTTAAACTAGCCAGTGTCTCTTAAGAGAGATTATGAGGAAGTGTTCATATTAAGGTCACAGTTCTAGGATTGTCTGTATTTTGTTTTTGCGCCTTACCATAGTAAAGCGTTCAGTTTTGCAAACCATACATATCGTTTCAGTGTCATCAGGTATCCATTGCTGCTTCGGTGGTGGCTTCTCAGGAGGCACAAATTCTTGAGGAAACAAATTCTGCTGCAGACTCCTGTCTCTGGGACTTGCAGATATGGTTACACCTGAAAATGAGCCAGGCCATGAAAAGCATGGAATGGGATTTAAGCTGTGTGATGGGGTCTTGAGTACCGGAAAACACTACACACGCTTTGCACCTCTTACAAAGAGAGCACCTCTTGCATTAGATGCTGAATAGAACCTATAGAAGAATTTGTGGTTGCTTCCTAGCTACAAATATTCTTCAGTTGTTTTGGCTTAAATTGCTTAAGTTTCTACTTATTTGTGTATAAGAACTGTAAGTGGAGCCGCTCAGAAAAAACAAGGTGTGCTATTTTCCTCAGGTCACAGAAAAAAACCTAAATTTAAGGACCACAGAACAACATCCCCAGCATATGAACTAGGGAAAATTTGCTGGGGGGGCTGATCGCTACTGGGGAATGGGCTGGGCATTGGTCAGCGGGTGGTGGGCAATTGTATTTTGCAGCACCTGTTTTTCTTGGGTTTTATTCCTCACTTTCATATATCCCTTTTCATCATCAGTATCTTCATCATTATTGTTATTGTATTAAACTTAATTTCAGTTATTAAACTGTCCTTATCTCAACCCACAGGTTTTACTCTTTTCCAGTTTTCCTTCACATCCCACTTGTGAAGGGGCTGGTGGGGGGAGTGAGTGAGCAGCTGTGTGATACTTAGGTGCTGCTGAGGTTAAACCATGGTCTTTATCTTACCAGTAAAGCTGACAGGAGATAGTTCCGATGATCCCGACTTAGATGATGCTTCACACTCCAATACCTGATTGAGACTGTCTTGGATACGTATCAGAGAATCTAGGACAAAGGGAAGAAAGGAAAAAAAAATTAGGACAACACAGGCCAATACATCTACCTGTTTTCAAGGTTAGAGGAATCCATTCACAGGAGTACATAAGAATGTCAGCACAAAACAAGACTATTCATGTAATTAAAAATTACTGTTTTCATGAAAATGAGTCCACAGAAATTAATGCAAAACTATATAAATTTCAATTACCTAAAAAACAAAGAAAGGGATCTTTATCAAAGCAATGATTACTGATAGGTACGGGAATAATGCAGCAGAGAATAAATCTCAGATGTAAAAACAACTGGTTGACACAAGATCCTCATGGCAAAAAAAGCTTCACATTGCAGTGGAAGGAACGTACATACTTTCAAATATATGGGTCATTTGGCAGGAAGAGATAGATAAGTCTGATGCTTTTGCATTAGAAAGAGCTGCATCTTTAAATCACAAAATGAAGTCAACATTTGGAAACTGGCATAATGCAAGTTGGTACCATATCTGGAGGTATAAATAGATATAGATAGGTACACATATCATTTTTAATACAGTGACATTTAAAGCACTGGACTGGATCTGTAGCACCCTCTGCTGTTCCAACCCTAAAACCTTAATAGGAGCCAAATGTAGGAGAACCAAAGACAACCTGGATGAAAAGGGATTGGCAAACCAGAAGGAAGAACCATATTGAGAATGTTAAACAGAATTACAAGTTTAAAAGTCTTCTATATGAGAAAAAAGAATAGGACTGTGGTAGGAGACAATACTACAGAAGATTCAATCCCCATTCTACTTGAGGGAAGATGCAGTTGGCTGCAGGTTTTAGAACTGCTTAAATCATCAGTGACTTCACTTTAAACAAGAATAAAATAAAATTGATCAGTATCATGCAATAAAAGAAAACCCCAAGAAGGAGCAATAGAGGAAAAGTCCAAGAAATTTTTGAAGCTGTTGGTCCTTGAAAATATCTGTTTACAAGAAAGGCAAAGACTTGAAGAACATGATCTGAGATAGAGGGAGACTGGAGGCACACATCTAAAAATGTTGTGGAATGACTGCTGAAATGATTCTGGGGGGATATCTTTCCAAAATGAAAAACAGCATTCTGATAGGCAGTCACCTGATCTCTTTTCTTTTAATGTGAAAGGGAAGTTGAGAGCTTTTTCTGCATACTTGGAAAGCAAATTGTTAATGTCTTCTACAGTAAAACCAACTTCCTGCCCAGCCAAGAGCTGATGCAGTGTCTGCACAGCGACAGCTACCCAGTCCACCTTCATATTCATGAGGAGCTGTTCCAGCATGAGCAGTGGTCTTGAAGAGAGGTGGAAGTAGTTAACACGGGAGAGCTCAGGTAGAGTCAGCAGCACCTGAGACACAAGAAAAAAGTGTATGACAAAATTATACACCTTCAAATCTGTGTTGACAAGAAACTAGCACAGTAGCTTATGCAGAGAACGGAATAACAGCTGGAGGCCAAAAAAAAAGGAGGTGGGACTTCTCAGACCCATTCCTACTTCTGTTATAAATTATTGAGTGGATTTGCAGAAATTACTTAGTTTCCACTTTCTATTCTATAAAACACTGCCTCATTTCAGAGGATATTGAAGAGTAGAAACCTTTTGTGACCCTGTGACAAGTATGTTGTAGCAGAGTAGAGCACATTTTCTTACTAAAATAAGCTTATAAAAAGCATATTAGCCCAATCCTTATCTTTCCATCATTTGAGGAAATGTTAAGAGGAGAAAATAAGAGCAATTCTCCTCTAGATAGACAGTTAATATGAACACTTTTCAAATTAAATAATGTCTTCAAAAGGAACATGTAAGGACACAGGAAGCCCAGCAGAATACTGTTGTGGCACACACTGGAGAGAGTTGCTATTTGTAGTCCTACACCAAAACAGACATTACACTATATTTTGTTTACATGTAAAGCATTCAACTAAGGTAATGTACTGATTAATGCATCTATTCCCAGGCTGAGCACAGAACCTGCAAAGACAATGGCCATCCAGAAAAAGGAGTGATACTGTCTATCTCTGGAAGGCACTTAGGAGAAACATGAAGTGTCAAAGACACCATACAGGTGGCATATGTAGGACACTTGGTGTTATTGACACAGAAAGTAAGCTGAGTATCAGCTGAGTCCCAAGTATCTTCACTTGGGACAAAGATAGCAACTGTTCTGATAAACACCACAATTTTATTTTATTCCACTCTACCCTCTTTTAGTCTGTGTGTTCCTCTACTCCCTACAACTCAAACACAAGACTGCTCTGTTCATACTGGGAGTTAGAACCACCTCATAATATGGAACTGCAAAGATGGAGAAGCGGAAGTTTTAAGGCATCTCTAACTTTCCTTTGGATCCTGAGACTCAGGACCTTAGACCTGATATGGTGAGAATGCTCTGGTAATACCTACAGACTTTTCATATTATGACAATATTATGCATTATAAAATTACTTATACAATTCTATACTGCCATTAATCCCACAGTGCAAGAGTGTTACTCACCTTGGATCCTATGTAGAGTGCCTGGATTTCATTGCGGCGTGCTGTTGTCAAACTCGCGTAGAAGTGAGCTGTGAGGTAATCAGCCAAGAAGTGAGAGGCTGCCAAGTTTGGAAGCTGGTCAAGGCACTGTTCACTGATGGCAAGGCAAATACCAGGGTCTTCAATTCTTTGTAAGAGCTACAAAAGCAAACAAAATACATTGAAACTCTATAACATTCCTGGAAGGCAGCCTTATAAAGGCAGTCCCTGACACATTATTATCCTACAATGTTCCAGCAAGCAAATTAATTGGTACAAGTGTCTTATATACATAAGGATGATTTAAAAAATCCATTTATAGACTACTCACTGCCTATTTTCTCCATTTATTAATCAAAATACTTTTAAAATTAAAGGAAGAAAAAAATTACGCAAGGAATAGGACAGAAGGAGCACTGATGAGAAGTCTTCACTTTGCTTCGAGAGTATTTTCAAAGCTATGTAGGCTGAGAGAGCATTCACTTTATTTTACACACTCTAAGTGACAGCTTCATGATTACTAAAACCAAAAGAATTAACATTTCACTAATTTGGGCACTGAAGCTCAACTGAGAAATTCATGTTATTAGTTTCACTCCTGGTTCTTCTACTTAAGCAGCACAGACACATTTCATTATTATTTTTCAAACAGAAGAAGCCTTGTATTTCCACTTACATCCATTGTAAGTGACACTAAGCTATAAAGTCCAAGAATTAGATTGCCGAGCTCAATTTTCACTTAAGTAGAACAGGGGAAAGCCAGGATCCTGAAAGCATATCTAAGCAAATAGCATCTCTTAAGGGTGGAACCAAAAAGACCATGAAAACACACACAAAGAAGGCAGGGAAAATGGTTGTCAACTTATCTGACCTGTGGATATAAGGCTGAGAGAGTCTTACTATTACCTGCAATGCTTTCTCCATGTCTCCCATCTCCAGTAAGTGGAGAAGGTGCTCATGGTGCAGGTTGATCAAGTCTTCTCTTGGGACAGGATATAAGTGTCCCCACTCCTCACACAGCTCATAATCCTAAAGAATTAAGGGGAAAAAAAAAGGTAAAAAATAAAAGGACAAATTCTGCCCTTCCTGATACAGCTGTTTCTCCCAGAGTTCTGATCAACTCCAAGAAATTCTGTAGCTTAGACTCCTCTACCATATGCAGAAAGTAAATAATTACATTGACAAGGGGGAGAAGATGATAGCCAATTTTGTCAGCCACAGTTTGCATTGAAAATACCTTCTCATCTCATGGTAAGCAAGTTGGTTTTTTAGAGAGACACTTTTAAAGCCAGCCAGATTTGCAGTGTTAGCATTTACCTAATAATCAAGGCTGTATTATGCCCATAGTAACACTATTTTAAAATCTGCAGAATTGTAAAAGAAAAGAACAGGTTTTATCTCAGTAAGAGTTATAACTTAAGAATTATTAGGTACATGTAAATCTTGACATTAAACACAGATCTGCATGTGTTTCTGCAGCACAGAACTGAGTAAAGAAATCCTTCCTCCCAAGGTAATCTCCACTGATCCATTTTTTAAGATGCTATTTCAATGAATTCATCTACTCAAAGTTTAATGTATTTTAATCCAAAAAAATTCACTTAATGATGCCTAACCTTTGCTTTCAGAATGATATTCATGACAGTCTGGGGGTCATCACTGCAGGCTTTTTTCAGATCCTGCCAGTCACTCCACAATGGTTCATTTTGCACATTCAAAATCTGAAAAAGTTAATATTAGAGTAGCACAAATTTTAAAAGCTTAATCTACAGCAATCAACAGTCTATGAAAACAGCTGAGCTGATCACTTCAAAAGCTGTTTCATAGAAAGAAAAAGTCAAAAAGGAGACCCACAATGATCTTTAGCCCTTTTCAGGGATGATGAAATGCCCTTGCACTCCAAAAAAACTATGTAATTGTCTCGGAGGCATGAGTCTACAAAGCACATTTATAAGCAAAGTTTTTTCAAAGATTATATGGCAATAAGTATGGATGTAAAAGTACACATATACTGCAGACATTGCTGGTACTAACAGAGAGACAACTACTGTCAGCAGAACCCCCACTAGACAGAGCTCAGCAAGGATGATTCCTCTTTTTGCTCTGTTTGGCTTCTCAGTCCATGCTGAACTCCAGGCCAGCCTGTCTGACTCAACTTGGGTATCTGCACTCCCTTGCAGTGAGAAGAACTGACTGCAATACAAACTCATTTGTTGGACCACTAGTCTTGTACACTGTCTGCATGTCTCTTAGATAATTATGAATTGCCATGGAAAGCTTATAGAGGCTGTAGCATTTGTATAGAATGAAAAAACAAATACTTTGCAAAACAAGCAGACTCACACAAACATTTACATCCAATCACGTTTGCAGACCTGAATGCTAATGGGAGAGTGGGACAGTTACAAAGGAAAAAGCTGAGTGTTAATTGGATACTTCATTACTTAACATGAAGTGTTTTCGATGAAAGACTTGAAAAGCTATCACGATCTAAAACAAAGGAAGGGCTAAAACTTTTCAGAGGGCAAGCATATTAGCTTCCTGCTGCCTATTTCATCTCACTGGTTACTTGAACAACGACTTTGTACCTTTTGATAAACCTGAAGTTCTTTCTTCCTGCTCTGCAGACTGGCTTTCAGTTCATTGGTTACACCCTGGTCAGAGATGCAATAAGCTAGGATTTCCAAACAGGCATCAAGGGGCCATTTGTCCAGACAGCGCAGGGCCAGCCTACTTCTCAACACGGCATTTTTTACTGGGAACAAGTATTGCCAACCATCCTTATCTGTGGAGGAAACAAAACACTAGTTTGAAATTCAGTTTCTATAATTTGGAAAATAAAAATAAATCCCTAGCCTTGCTGGATCACACCACCAAAACAGTACAGGGCTGAAAAATTTACGTAAGCATCAGATTTGTGGGAAGTAACCAAAGTTAGCATCAGATACTTACTATTCAGACTCCAAAAGGCACCTCCTTTCACAGTACACATCATCCATGCATGACAATGATACTGCTGTAAGAAATGTTCCATTAACAGTACAATGATCACTGTCTCCTGATGTATTCAGCTCTTCACATAAAAATAACACCATAGATGCATTCCAGTTCTCTTGTACTAAATTGGTTGGGATTTGCACATTTGCAAAACAGAAAGTACACCATCAGAGAAAGAAAATTCAAGATGAAGGAAGGAAAAGGATCTATTTCCGTCTCTGGATTTGCCCAAGGACCACTACTTTAGTTTCTACCTCCTGATCCAGGCTGCATTCTTCATTAAAAAGAAAAAAGATGAAGGTAAAAAAAGTCTGACTTAATCCTTCTTACCTTCAGCAGCTGCAGAGCTCAGCACAGCATCCTTCACATTGACCACTTCCTCCACATCCTGACTATACAGATCCAAGACCTTCAGAGCCCTGTCCCAATCCTTTGCAGCCAGAGTTTGTTCAAAGACTTCTGCTAATACTTTAACAGCTGTAGTGGAATGTAATCCTAGGAGAACCAGAGATATGTATATCTTGCCAGAGAATACAGTAGCCAAACTGTTACCTTCCTCTTGATTCTGAAGGGGCTCAATCATAGCAAAAAAAAATCGTTCCAATATTGGGAACTGCTTCAACAACGCCTCACACTCCTTGGAAATCTGTTCCAAACCTAAGGGCACCTCCCGTTTGCCCCGAAACTCCATCCAAGACAAACTTGATTTGTGAATTTTCTGTATATTAGATGCACTTAGACACGCCACTGTGGCCATTAGCTTCGACTGAGACTTTAGGAAGTCCAGGGAGGAGGCAGTCAGTGTGTGCTGGCTCAAGTCATTCAGAGAGGATGGGGCCTGAGTGGAGATATCCTCAGAGGTCACTGCAGAATTGTGAATAGGTATTTCAACATCTGGCAGGCACTGGTAGGCACAATGGTGTGCCAAGTTGCTGAGGTTCGTCAGAAGAGACTTTGCCTGGCTGTTTTGCCTTGCACTGCACAAGGACAGACGTTCACAGCAACAGTTAACAATAACCTGCTGCACATTCAAGTTCAGCTCTTCTTTAGCCAGGAGAGAAGAAAGTCTGTAGGATTGAAAATAGAACTGGCTTACCCAGCACAATTTACACTTACATATTTTCATAAATATTTTAAATGCTTTGAGAAACAAGCCCCCTAATATTCTTCCCAGGTACATACAGGGAAAGATTACATATCCCATTTTTACTCAGTATGAAAAAATTGCATAGAGCACAATATCAATAACTCAGGCCTTATGCTGACATTCCTTTACAGAAAAGGAACTTACTCCTCAAACACTGACTTTTACCAATGCAAACCAGGGCAAGAGTCGTGCCCGGTATTCTTAATAAGCCCTACTGGTCTATTTTTTTTTATTACATTGTTAAGCTGCAAGGGCACTCCTCTGAACTGTCACATATTCAGTTAAAAAAAAATCCACATAAATGCATCCTCACTTCACAACAGGTAGTAATTATTAAAAATATGGAGCCACTGTTTTCCCTATCAAAAAATCTTCAGATTGGTGGAGAAGCCAGTGACTAAGCCCCTCCCTACACACTAATCCTTGCAGCATCAAGTGATGAGGTGGTGAGACACAGCAGGTTGTACCTGTAGTACCTGTGATAAGTAGCCAGAGAAGAATTTAATCATGTCTGAGGTACTAAGTCAAGAACACCAAAATAACGTACAGAAGTATATTATCTGAAAAGCACCAACCTGTCAGGATGAACTTGCCTCTCAAAAACAAGATGGGAAAGCAGCTGAGATGGACTCTGCTGCAACAGTATGAAAGGGTTCCCCACTTTAACTTCTGAAGATGTATCTTAAAAAAAAATCAGAATATTTATTATAATACAAATACATTCGCTTAATACACTAACCAACTCTTATTTTAGAAACACAAACTTTAAGAGCCTGAGTCTGAAATCACTTTGAATAAACTCAGAGAGGTCTAAATTCACATTAGAGTGGTAAAATCCGGAGTAAATTGCAAGGCATTTGTGATTATGATATGCCTCTCAAATGTGGCACCACTGGTTCACATTTTACTGGACCTATTACCAAAACAGGCAGAGTGAAGATTCTTTGGACGGCCTTTAAGCAAGATCTAGATTCAAACAGTTTAGCAACTCTACTTCAAACTTGCACAAAAATTTATTTCTGGTGAGAGGTAGAGAATGTGCAGAATTCGTTTCTGAGGAGCCTCTGGATATACATTAGTTAGACCATGCTCTATTCAAGGCAGTTAGCAAAGGCAGAGGGAACTCACAGGTGTACAGCTACTTTTACAAAAGGAGTGAAACCCTGGCCACAATTGCTAAAAAGCATTTGTAGCCTCTACCAAGTTATGTCAAGTAACTCTGAACATATTCTTATAAGTTACCTTTTATCTTCCAGTACAATAAAATTTCCC
This sequence comes from Manacus vitellinus, assembly GCF_001715985.3. Classification (NCBI taxonomy): domain Eukaryota; kingdom Metazoa; phylum Chordata; class Aves; order Passeriformes; family Pipridae; genus Manacus; species Manacus vitellinus. The sequence goes on from NW_021940750.1 coordinate 9,621,770, forward strand.
CAAAACTCACACAGCCCTTAAATATTGTGCAATTTTTGGCTTTGGCAATTAGTCGGTGAGGACTGAATCATGTCCAGGCAGAAGTTACAGTTGGCACGGCAGTGATCTGAACTGAACCAGCATGTCTGTAAATGGATCTTCACCCTTTCTCCTTATTCTCTTGGGAAGGTATTCTCTGAAATCAGTGCTGTGGTATTTTACAGTAGTGCAGCTCAATTACTGTCAATTTTAAAAAACAGACAAGCATTTTTTATTCCTAGCACAGTGAGTTGTTCTGTTCTTCTGACAGCTTGAAGTGCTAATGGTGCATTCCTTTTCATGGACAACCATCATCTGCTGATTCTATGAAAAAATTCTGCCTAGTTACCTCTGCATGGCCTTCTACACATTCTTTGCTTATCCCTGTGGAGCAGAAGGGCACTCGCTGCCTCTAAAGCTGTAAAGTGTACAGTATGCTGATCCACTGCATGCAAAAACCAATCTCGCCTTACGGGGCAGTGCTAAGAATTTTTGGAGGTCAGGGGTTGTTTGTTTTGTCTAAATGGAGTGCAGAATCTGTTCTCATTTTCCTGCTGCCATCAGCTATTTTTATCTGAGCTGTGGGTGTCCTAGATGTTAAGAAACAAACTTGAAAAAATGTAATAATCAGTGGAAATCAAAAGATCTGATTACGCACAGGTAGTAGGCACGTTTGGCAAGGAACAGTTTTTGCACAATTACTTTCCAGAATCGGGCCAGTCTGGGTACCTGCACCTCAGCACAGACTTTTCTGTAGAAACCTCTTACCTAGCTCTGCATTCAGGCTTCGTAGCACAACAGCAGCCAGTGTAGTGATGTAGTCAAGGAAGGCCTTCACAAAATTTGTCTGTGTGTTGCTCTCTGGCATGGTTTGGGCATGTTGGTCAAGAGTTCTCAGCAGAAGCTGTGTTTGATTCCAAACAAGGTGCTTCTCCAGCTCTGCAGGTTTGAGAGAGCCCTGCTCCATCAAGGTGCCAAGAAGACTCCCTTTAGAGTCTAGTTGAAGAGAACAGATGTACATCCAAGATTCAAGGATTAAATGTCAAGAAGGGGGGGTGGGAGGTTGGGGAGAAAGAGAGAGAAATGCTTTAGGTTAATTTTCTCTCTGCAATTATAGATCTCAGTACAGGCATTATAATTTAATTGAAAGCAAGAGAAGTTTTCACAGCAGAATAAATCTTTAGTTCATCTAAATTGGCAACCATGACCCAAAATATATCTAGTTCTGTGTTGTTAACACTTATTTTAAAACCTAAGTGTCGACCAGTCCTTGTGTTCCACAACATTTAGCTCTTAGAGCTCACTTAAATTTTTGCTCTTTAATATTTTAAAAACACCAAAAAGCCATTTAGAAATTTGGTGAATGGGAGAAAAACAATGGAAAAAAACCACCAGCACTATATAGTGAGAGGTGTCAGAAAAAGCAACTGTGGAAGACTTCTTCTGTAAAGTTTTATGAAAGCTCTATGAAAATTAGAAGGTATTATGATATTACAAAGGTTTTATAAGTTTATCTCCATTTTCTTATTAAAAAAAAACAAAAACAAAACAGTAAGGGTACACCTATTTATCTATAAGTTGCTGTATTAAAATACACTTAAAGAATTCCTTGCTAGGACTGAAGAGAAATAGGACAAATAATAACTTCTCTGACAAGTTCAGAACTTTAGCTTTGAAAACTAATGCCCAGAATACAAGAATTACAGATAAATTTTACACTTTGCATTTATGATTTTTAAAATATATATTCATGCATATGTCAAAGAGCATTACTACTAGATTTATTGCTGTCTGGAAAGGCCAAAGCAAAAATTTAGAGCCATATATCAGTCTTTGTGATCACAAAAATAACTCACCCACAGAACATTCAACATGTGTCAGTGCTTTTAGGATTTGATCCAGATTTTGTGATAAAACAATTTCATTAGTAATACTTTCTTCAGTCAAGGCAGGGTAGCAAGCTTGCAGAAGGTCTACAATACTGCATCGAAAATGACTCCCTATTTTCTCATCTGAGAACTCTACAAAGAGGGAGAAAGAAACGGCAACTGTAACAAAGAAAGAAGTATGTTTTGCATAGAAAAAGGCCCACAGAACCAAAACTGTATTATGATACAACAAATTCAAAGTATTTCAAAGTTTATTCAGAATTGAGCTTGGGTCATCTCCCCCCTCTGTTTTTTATTTTAAATGTTAAGCTAAAAAATGGAAAGTTTGAATTTCCATTGCAACAGAAGGCAAAAATTTGATTTAAGCACATTTCAGCAGAAAGCCTTATCAGTAAAGTATACTACCTGGCTTGGATTGACCTTGTGATGTGCAGGAATAGTTGAGAATTTTACTTATTTGCTGGAGAACTGCTGGGAAACCTTTTACACCCTCAGAGTGCAGTAAGACAAAGTCAGGTCGGTGGCCTGGAACAGTCATTGTGCAAAAGTAGACAAAGTTAAAGTTAGGAGTGGAAAAAGGAGAAGCTAACATGAAAGTACAAAATGAGATTTAATTAAAACTCATGTTAGCACAAACGACGCAGCACAGAGAGACACTTTCTGTTCCCAGGCCCATATTGATAAACACAAAAATCAAAAGCCTACCCCGAGTTTCCAGGCTGTGGTACAGTCTTCTTTCTGCTGTCTCCAAAAGTTGTTTGCACGTCTTCCAAAGATGGCACTGAGTACAAGCTAGGTCAAACGCTGCCATTGCTGAAGGACTGAGGTCCTCAAGGGCTTCCCGCAGAGGATCAGTATGCTCCAGCTGGATGTTCCTGATCCAGAAGTTTTCTTGGAGAGTAGGGGCAAGACTTCCAGAAGTTGCAAGCAATTTATCAGTAACATCCGAGATGGAATAAAATACCATACCTACATGTGTCATCAAAATACACAATCACTAATTAAACAGCATAATTATGTCAGATCCTCTCATGGGTAACTATTTTTAATGCTTATAGAAAGCAGGTGGCCTGCTTCATGGACCAAACACCATAGAATGGATACAATTAATTTGGCATCAACAGCGAGTTTCAGCATCCTTAGTCTCCTTTTGACTCAAAGAACCAGCACATACTCTTCTGAACAAACACTACTAATTTTGGAAGTATTTAAATTGCTTTCTCCTGTTTTCCACTTCACCTTTTATGAGAGCAGCTCAAAAAGCCCTGTCCTTACCAGCTGCTGCTGCATTCCCAATAGCTTGCAGAGTTGAACGGCCACTGCCAGATTTCCTGATGCCTCCAGTGCCATCTGATACTTGATTCTCAATGTTGTGCTCCACTCTTGCCATTTCTCGTACTGCCTCTTGGTAACGCTCCATGAAAACTAATTCACCATAGCAAGGGGAAGTATCCAGATTAAACATCAAAGCCACCTTACAAAAATAACAAAAGATATAATTACGGAGCATGTCAAAAGAAGTTTTCAAAGGTCAGAAAACTTCAGTGGGTTTTAGAGATGAAGGAATAAAATAAAACAGGTACTTTAACTGAAAAATGTCCCCACAGACAACAAGCTGAAATGGTGGCGTTTTTTTCTAGAGAGTTTTAAGTACCTGAAAAAAAAGGACCTTAGAGACATTTTTCAATTATTTTTATAAAGCTCAGCTATTATTTGCTGCAGGGCTAGTGTTGAATTAATTTCCATAAACCACAGCTTTCAGAATGACTCTTCACAATTTCAATACACTATGTAACAAGAGAAAACTATTAAGTCTGCCCTCCAAAGTAAACTATTTTAAACAAATTCTTATTCAGCAAGGAATACCTTCTAGAAATCTAAACACAGAGTAGCTAGGCAGAGCTGTGCAAGCTCCTGTTATCAAAACAACAGAATACAAACCAAGCTTAAATTCTTTATCATCAGCGATACTGAAAATCAAGGTAACAAAGCAAAATAAAATGCTTCTTTGGCCCTGCAAGTAGGGAAAAGATGAAGTGGCAGGCTTGGCATCAAACAGAACTAATGGGTTGAGCACTAAGCTGATGTTAATGCAATGTTTAAATGATTTTAACTGCTCTGATACTTATCCATGTCACTGCTTTTTGCAGAAGATCCAATCATTTATGCACATCAAGATTTTTTTTAGAGCATCAACCCAAAAGCCACACAGACAAAGGTATGTTGTCAGGGAACAAAGAACTACAAATGTGCAGACTGTCGATTTCAAGTCTTTCTGTCCATTTTCAATACCATGAATTTAGCCTCAAAACATACCTCTGTCAAATAAATGTAATCACCACTTTGGCTCTGCTTTGGGTGAGGAATACGTTTGCATGTTTCTGCCAAGCTTACAAGTGGCAGAATGTTGTGGTTTTGAATCACTGACTAAAAAGCAGTTCAGATGCTGCTTCCTCATGAGGCTTCACATGAGCTCTTTGTGAAAGAGCTGAAACACTGTGCTTGGCTAGCTCTCATCAAACATCTGCATGCTTTGAGAACCCAGGTTTAGAGAAAAGTATTTTTAGACAAAAAGGTAAAAGACCACCTGAATCCTTGTGATGTTGGTTTGCAATATCTTTGTTCCTTTTACTTGCTTCTACTTCTGAAGTCATTCTTTCACTTGGAATGCAGATGCTTCAGCCCTATGCTTGCTAAATGCAGAAGAAGCAGGAACTTCATTCAAAAATCAAAATATACATGCAACTCATTTACCTGATGGGCTTCTAAGAAGTTTCCTCTCAAAACACAAGAAACTAACAGTGATTCTGGAGGGGAAAGCATCATAGGAATGAGGGGGTTCTGCTGATGTGGTCTAGCTCTGCTTTCCAAATCACTCGAGCCAGACACACTACTGGTACTTCCCTCTGCAAGAGAGAATTAATCAGTACATATCAAGGAAAACACATTTCATTTGATAACAGCAAAACTATCAGATAACAGCATTTCATATATTTAACACAAAAATATAGGAGCAGAGTTACAAGCAAGTTTTAGGGTAAAGAGATCAACATCTTGTTAAACACTCTTATAATATTTCACTATTTGGTCAGAACTTCCACTTTGGATCCCAGCCCAATGTAACATTGTTCAGCAGTTACATAACATGCATGCAGTGCCACGGCACTGATTCAATCTGGATAAAGGGAGAAGTCTAAAGTATTGGACCTATTAAATCAATCCAGCATGCCTAAGCATGTTTTAGGTTACATGGCTACCAGTCCACAACTTTTTTGATGGTCTGCACATCACTACATTGCATACTGTTTCCTGCAAGCCAAAGATTGCGAGAAAAATCCAATTTTCTTATTCCAGAAGAAGACATATATATTATTCTAACTAGAAAAAGTCAGCCAAAAATGGGAGCTCTGAGAAGTGAAAAGTTATAATTCTGTCCTGCATACAGCAGTAATTCACATTAACTAGTCAAGCAAATACTTCATCATGCACACTGACAAGACAAAGAAATACTACTTTTGTGGGTTAATACCTGAGGTACTGGTGCTTAGCTCACTACTTGTACCTTCTAATGACGGACTGGAAATTCCCTCTTTCCCATCTAAAACACAAACGAATCAAAACCAGCATATTAAATGCACTTTTTCCAGAAAAGGTAATTAAAACTTACTGCAAATAACAGATCGGGCAACCTCAAGAGATATTCAAGAGTATCTCACAAATCATCCACCACTGATGTCTATGGTAAATGCAAAAACTGCTGATTTGAAGAAAATGCTGGGCAAGAGATAATGTTGGGGTGGCCCATCCGACTCACATCAGGTACTTTAAAGCTTCTTATTTTGGAACATGCCACTCCAAAACCAGACATGCCTTTTAAAGGCTAAGTAGAGAAATGGTGAAGAACACAACTTTCTCCTAAGGCTGTCAATTTACACCACAAACTCCTGCAAATTCACATCCTAGATAATACTGTGATAGGAAAGAAAATATACCAGTCATTGGACATAGTGGAGAAAGGGAAAAATTGGTACTGTAGTTGAAGTCCTCCCCTGCCCCAAATCAGACTATGTATGGAAGAAATTATTTAAACAGGTGAGCTTTAGGAAAACAATCTCAATCCAAGTGGGACTGGACTAAGATACTTCAAACCAGTCAGAAAAACAACAGAAATAAATCTAGTTCTCTACTCCTCGGCCATTAAATCTAACTGCATTCAGCTGTGAGCTCAGCAAAATTATGTGCATTCCAGAGATGTCTTATCCAAATCACTTTTTCAACCTACCTGTCTTGTACCTTCGAGATCTACTCCGTTTCTTAAGGCTGGAGCACCTGATTAAAGAGCAGTATCTCCTGGAGGCTGCAAGCTGATGTTCTGTGAAAGATTTAAGCAAAAACATTACCAAATGGCCATCAACTCTTATTTGTCTGTCTTAAAGAATCTAGCAGTACATCTACATAGGCAGAACTCTGATGGCAAATCTCCAAAGGAAACACAGTTATCTCAGCTAAGAGCTCTTCTGTAGTAAAGTTTAAACCAGCACCTTGATGTAATTTTGATGCAATTCAACCAACAGTGTATTTTTCACATTCACATCCAAAGTTGCTTGGAACATACTCTACCTTCCACACATCCTTCATGAGTACTAATGGGCTCTTCCAACATAAATGATTCCAACTATACAGAAAAATATCTATAGTTTAAGTATATAAGGAGCTAGAAACAAAGCAAAAATGATAAGAATTATAATAGTAAAAGAGAGAGTTTGACTTGTTTTGCTGAAGCAACTGGGTTCTTCAGTAATACAGGGTAGTATGAACCCTGACACAGTCAACAGCTCTGCTACATGTTCCTAAAATTTCCAGACTAGGCTAAATCAACACTGTCCAGAAATGAGCTGAGACTATTTGGCTTGCACTAGATCTAACACCACCATGTGTCTTCATATCACTGCACTGTGACTTGTGACAAAGAAACGAGAGAAAGACAAGCAAACAGAAGCAGTGTGTCCACAAAGGAGAGGGAAAACAGAAACCCCAAACTTCTCACTGGCATAGAGATTGCTCCTGTTGGAGAATGGTACAAGAACCCAGTGATCTTCAACAAGGTCGCTCTCCCAGTATCTGCCAGAATGTGCTCCCTCAGTAAGATGCTCAGGGAATTTAGTCTCTGAATGAGATCACTGCCTGGACAGCTGTAAAAGAACAGTATTGATATATCAGAAAGTGCAAAATAGAAAGCCTACCTGCATTTCTGTTACTTGTCACCACCTTGAATCGCCAGTGAGCTTCAGAAAGGTATTTGGAAAACTGTAACATGCGATTTCCAAAGGCATCTCTGCTTGCAGAAAGGTTCAAGCACTCAAAAAGCTCCAGCTCTTCATGAAGCACATTACTGGAGTCCCATGGGAAAGAACTCTGAATTTCTTCCAGATGGTTGAGAAGCAACGTGAGGAAGGCATCCATGGCCACATCATCCACTAAAAATCCAGTAACATCATTGGTGAAGTGCTTAAGATCCAGGTAGCTCAGCTTAGAGGTTTCACAGCTTTTGCCACCTAACATCGAGTCACAAAGATCTCGGGTATCTGTGTGAACTGTCTGTGCAGTCAGCAGGTGCCCCTCTAACTTCTTTTCAGCCTCTATTAGGTGCTGTGGACTTTCTGAGGTGGAAGACCAACAACTAGCACTGCCTTCTACAGTCCTAGTAGTACTCTTTTTGTCAAGGTCTTCATCCTCTGCATAGTCCTCAGGTAGAAGAGTCTCAGTATGGAGATCACTGTAGGAAACAAAAAGTAAGGAGAAAATATTCTCCAAAACCTCCAGGCGCAGAGGAGCAGGAACGCTCCTTAAAAACTGCTGACACTTCAAAATGTACTGAGGAAATACTGAAGACCAATCTGTATAATTAAAAAAAAAAAAGAAAAGAACATTTACTACATTTTTCAGGGGTTCCTTTTAAGAAAATCCTAGCAGAGGAAAGTGTCCCAGTGGCTCAGACCACAGATCAAGTAAACATATGTCCAATATTTTACATTTAAAAAGGTAGTGTGCCTCCTCCCTCTGAGTAATGTCAATTATCACTTTGTTCAATTATGTGCAAATTCAGATTACACCCATTTTAGTCATTGACTCGGTTTCAGCTCTTGGAAATCAAAAGCTCTTGCAAAAGCATCCCTGCCACTACCATCCTATATCACTTTCTTTTTGCACTGTAGTTTTTGGACAATTACCTTAAATGTTTTAAAACAAGGCAGGTAGCTTATTTATATCTGTTATTACTAAAGATAACAGCATCTCGAAGAAATACCACTACGCTTGTTTGCAAAGCATCCATAGCCCACTGAATAAAACCACCATATGTACACAGGGTGCAACATTATTCCAATTCAGAGCCCAGCAATTGGAGAAGCACAAGCTACTGAACCTGAGAAAGGAGGCCAATCACCTGCTGGTTCCTCAGAAGTTGCATCCTCAGGGATATGACCAAAAAGGCTGCGTATGCAATCCTTGCACTTGGAATGCTTATGTGAATTCACACAGAGAGCATAGATAGCATACTTCATGGCACAAAACGCTCGGAAGAGCGCCAGATTGCGCTGCTGACTCAGGGTGTTAGCGAGTGTTGCTGCTGTGGAGGGAAATTAGAGCAGTGAGGGGGTAGGATGTAGACAAGAAAAGTTAATTTTCTCCTGCAGTTCCTGCACAGCAATATCTATCCAGTCTTTCTTCTTCAGTGTCACTTCCACCTCATCTTTGATCTATCTCACTGTTAATTTTAGAAAAAAAGACCAAACAACCCAACCCACAACAGATGGGCACAGAAAAGTCAGGTCTGGATACCTTTCTAAAAAGAAAATTTTCTCTGAATTTGTGTAACAGGGCCTGGTTACAGCACAGAATGACCAAAATCTGCTCATAACGAGTCTCATTAGAAGTATGCGGTTAAGCTATAACGCTTCATTTACAACAGAGGGACAAACCCTCTGTCACTTCAGCATCTTAGAATTCTGTGTTCTAGTACACAGTAGATAAGTAGGGAGACAGTGTAGACTGGCTATGATCATCGTAAGAATAGACTACCACCACTGCTACAGATTTGTGCTAATAAACAGGTATCACAGTTGATCCTACCCACAATGGCTGGCCATAGAGATCAAATACAATCTGCAATCGATTCAAGAAAAAGTACAGTCCCACAAATCTCCTTCACACATTTATGCTAAAGGTGACTTAGAGAAGTACTGCACTTCTCCCTTTTTTTGAGGGAAAGTATCACATGCCAGACATGATCCCTTAGTACAACAGAACAGCAGAACTGCAAATTATGTAAAAGTCACATCATCATCCCCTTCACCCAGTCACACAATGTAGTGTCATATGTTCTGTTATGAATTATCCAACTACTGTACAAAGGTTAAAAAAGACAAAAAGCCCACAACAGACAAACAAACAAAAGACAACCACACACAATCACACAGGGTGCTAAATTAGTGCTTGGAATCCACTCTCCTGTATTCTTATACAAGGGGTAGACTGTCCCTCCGCCTACTGTCATACAGGAAAAGCATTAGCCAAGTTTTTTTAAATGAAGCACGAGCATGAAGCACAATGTACTGATAATGTCCACATTCAAACCCTGGGACTGAACAGCATTACTTAAACTAGAAAGTGTTTCAGCACTGTCCTCCACAAGGTTTGAGCATGACTGCAAAAAAAAGCACCAGTCTGAACACTTCTGAAAACTACAGAGCAGCCAAGACAAAATGACTGAGACCACAGTTGGAAACCATTATTCCCTATCACTGTCATTCTAAACAGCGACAACGGTGGAAAGTATAGACAGAACTGAGGAAACATCCAAGTATGAATCCTTTGCAGAACCCACATGGCCATGGAAATCCTACAGTTCACCAGCAGCTTGACATTGATATGTAGACACCCAACAAGCTCTCAATACCAGTGTCTTAAGAGGACTTCAGGCAGGTAAAGCCTGATATTTGACAATCCTCTAAAATAGAGAAATAGCTAGCTGGAGATACTACAAGATACACACTGGTAATAAAAAATAAGTTTAATACACTTTTGCTTCACATGTGGAAAGACTTGGATGCAGTGAGTCTCTGTCAGTATTTCCATCTAAATGAATCCTTTTCATTGTACCAATACTGAAGAACTGTTCTTTAACGATAAGCACTTTTCTTCCTATGCCAGAAATTCTAACACCTTATTCTTGAATACTGTAACTCATGAGGAAATTGCTGTCCACCATTTCTTTTGTTAGTGTGACTGATCAAAGCCAGTGTTACCCATGGCCTGAACACAAGTGTCTACCAATACCACTACTTTGGTTACAGTAATGCAGCTGACAGATGTCTGTGAGAAAGAAGGGGAAGATGAGGAAGTATGTGGAGACCTGTTAACACTACCATGTCAGATGAATCAAAACTTTATGACTCCTCTCTTCCTTTTAAGTTTTGAAATAGATTATTTTAAAGGAGATTCTAATAGACTGTGTTTATAGAATTATCTGAATTTTGCAATAATCACTGAGTTGAAAAGAGAAGGAGGACTTATCTTCCATTAATTAGTTCCATAAATTACTGTGATACAAAAAAAAGAGAAACCACAGCCAGAGTTATTTTGCTACAGTCATGCAGCTCCCAGAAGATATGATGGGACTGCCTCTTCCTCTTTTTGAAGTTTTGACAGAATTTAAGCAGAAGAGAAATAAAATGTAAGAACTGGTTAAAAAAACCCAAAACCAACACCAGCAGCAACAAAATAATTTCAAAAAGCAGGACACTGAAAATTAAGATCTATATAGAGTCTTAATCATTACATCTTTTGAGACTATTCAAGACAACTGTCATGATAATTTTAACACCAAAACCCGTAAAAGTAGAACTGGGAACCAACATCACAACAATATGATACTGGAAGGAGACAAAACTGCTTCCCACTAGGCAACCTGGAAAAATCTGTGCAAGATCCATCACTGAGAGCTCTCTACACAACTCGGGTTGAAATTACACATGTACAAATCCCAAACCATAGAAGGAATAAGGCACAAAAAATTGCAGCTTCTTAGGTTCTAGTACACACAGGAAGACTGAGCTTCTACATCATTATTTAGAGGTCCTAAGAGAAAACAGCCTTAAAATAGCAGCAGCTGAACACTGATACAGGCTGCAATCAAGATTGTCCAGGGAGAGTCACTTCTAAGTGAACTAACGTGTTTAGTAATCTCAGGTATTTTAGGCACCCAAGTAGAACACGGGAAGGTGAGAGAAGTGAGGCAGGAGTTATGTAAACACAGCCCGTAGGTAAGCCTTACTGATTTAAATATTGAAGTAAAGTTGGTAGCACTTATTATTAGAAGAAAGAAAAAACTTTTTTGTATCTTTCAAAAATGAAGATGTTGTAGTATGAGATATTGTCTATTTCATCTGGTTTTGCCCTTTGATTTTAAATTTAAGTGCAGAAGTGACTGAAATCCAAACCATACATATACACTTCAAACTAAAGGTATTACACAGTATAGAAGTTACAATGAGCAGCACGTTTTAGGAACACGTGCAAAGTCTTGTTACCATTTTGAAGCACTTTCAGAGATCTGTGAGATCTCATAACTCCTTCTTGGGAGACAATTTACTCCCTAAAAGAATTCTAAAATAATTTCCACATACTCTCTAGATTTCTTCTCCAAAACAGCTGACAAGCAGTATCTTACACAGTCACAGAAGCAGGTCAAAAGAACAGATTCTTCCTGGCAGAAATACTGAGCATACACACTCGATGGATTGGGAGTTTTCTGTGTTCTCATGACCCTACACATTTACCCTGCACATTTACCCTGGTCTCTAGCAGGAACCTTTTGAAGAAGCTCAATAACATCGTCTTCATTCAGTGCCAGAAGATTAGTGAGATGATGCAGAGAGTACACCGCAGTGTGGCAATCCAGACTGTGCAAGTGTTGCAAAAGAACCTTCCTTGGGACAGTAATACTAGAAGAGAGAACAAAGAGGTGGCACAGATTTAGATCTCAGTCAAGTTTAAAGACGTAACTACCACTCTAATTCTGACTGAACCAAACTATTGCAGTTAAAAAGAAAAACAAAGAGCATAACTGCAGCCCATGAAGCAATTTCAAGCCTTTGTGATATAGAATCACTGTCAGATGATTAGCCAAGAAAATAACACCTTTTCTATTTGCATACATAAACTAATAGGTAGATTTGGCAAGACAGTTTGGAAAAAGCCTTTCTCATCACTTTACCTGTTTTGCTGCATGCACCATTCAAGAACTTCCACATGAGCCCACAGCCCATCACAAAAATCTTTCAATACTGAATCATTGCACAGATCCTAAATGGAAAGACAAATAAAAGAACCTCTTTACAACAAATCCCTCAATCAGACAGCAGAACCAAGCCTGTGTCACATATGGTATGTTCCTAAGACTTCTTTACCCAGATAATAACTTGCAAATACAGAAAATTGCCAGTTTTATTACAAAGTCAGCAAAGAAGGGCTATTCCAATGGAACATAGAGGTCAGTCAGCCTCCCCCTGACACATTTACAGACCATGGAAAGGTGGCTACATCCGTTTTCAAGATTAGCTTTCAAAATGCAAATTAATGCTTCTTAGTAACAATCCAAAAACTCTAGAACTAATCATGTACTAGAACAGATGACATACTGAGTAGCAGACAGTTATTCTCCTTTTCCATGTGCTTTTCTATTAAAGATGACTGTCTGCTAAAATCAGATCTCAAAGTTTCACTTTGCAGAGGCTTCTGAATAGACAATAACTCCCTTAAGGCAATATCAGCCTCAATCTACACTATGATCCAGCAGCACAAGGCTCATCATCTCCACACTTCTGCCATCTAAGCCATTTGCCAGCCAGAAGACTTCATCTGAAGTGCAACTACACCCTCAGAGCTGGAACCCTCTCTTCTGCACAGATGAAGGCTGCCCACAAACAAGGTGGATCTTCCACTCACAGCTCTTGTAATTTATCATTTCACTGTGAGAATAAGTATGGGGAATTTCCAAGCTACTCTGTTGCTGAACTCAGGCTAGCTGTGACCAGAGTTAGCCACTATCCAAGGATGACTCACTGGAGGAAATTACACAAAACAAAAACCCCCAGGTCTTTTCAAAACATCAACAACCATTGCTGTTTTTCTTTCTTTGTTAACAGCAAAAGCTGTAGAGTTTATGCATGAGAAACTTTCAGAGTCTCCTGTGCAATCACACTCCCTTCACAGCTGACCAAAAAGAAGGAAGGAAAGCGTCCAATTATGTTACCTACACATAACTGTAGCATCTTAGCTTTCTAAAATCCCATTTTGAGAAAGACCAACATTCTCACTGAAGACGTGGTTTTACTTATTTTTGAAACCAAATTGCATTATCTGGACTCAGACTGGGATACTGTCACTTTCTTTCACCTGAGTTTTGTGTAGAGTCCATAGCAATGCTTTTGCTGATTCCAAGCTTTGACAATGAGTCCATCCTAGCAACACCAAGAGACGGCTAAGGGGGTTGAATTCTCTCCTCAACAAACTGTTCAGGCTTGAGTAGTCTTCTCTTTTCAGTAAAGTTAATGCAGTCACCTAGAAAACAAAAGGAATAAGTATTTATTTTTCCAGAATGTAGAGACCCATAGTACACTGGCAGACTATGTAAGCAAGTAGCCATTTCAATATTAGCTTCAAAAATAGTGAAGTTCTGCATCTGGAACTTCCCTAAACTTACATTTTCCAAACCATCAGATTACTCATCAGTAAAGTTGTCTTAAGGAAAAAAACATCACTTCAAACGCTTACTAAAGAGCCAACTCACACCCACTCTACATTATCTTTACATTCCTCCTAGTGATTATGTCTCTGTCAAGGACATTATGTAGGAGACTTCTATGAGCATATTACTTCGAAGTGGAAGTATGTTCAGCCTTCAAAACTCTCATTTTAATAGTGACCACCTCTCTGCATTTTACTTTTTCTATCTATGTAAATACATTCAAATCAATAAATTTCAAATACTATTTTTCATCAGGTCTTCAAGCTCTTTAAAACATAAATTTTTAAACATAACTTATTAACATAAATTAAAACATAATCTACCATGCAAACTAATCTCACAGCCCCAAGTCTACCAGTATCAGAAAAGCAAAGCAACAAGTTCAAGGTAATGAGGTAAATTGAGTATCCAACAAAATTACAAGCAGAACACGGGACTTCTTAAATCCTGAACTTAATCTTCAGTCTGCATGAAGATGAGCTTTTCCCAAAATCTCACTAGCTGTTTTGTTCATCACACAGATGCAAGTCGGGGAATTATCACCAGTTACCCCCTTGTTCCAATTAGTCATAACCCCTGGTAAACACTGTATGAATACAGAATGCTTCTGTGCACCACCAAGATATGATCAATACAGGGACTGACTTTAGCCTCCATTGGGTTTCCCTGTTAATGATTTATGGCTGTACCAGAATCTGTTCCAGAAAGTGCTTGCTGCTGCTCAAGCAGTAGAAATAGGTTGTCTTCCAAGAAGAAGCTTCTATGGGATCTGAGAACAAACTCATCACAGTTCGCTCTGTATCCAGCTGCTCAGATGAACCTAAAAAACATCACAACATGTTTCCAGTAGAGAGGGGTACCTTTAACAGAGGCATAATTGCTACTGATTTAAACTGAGAAACACTCAACATTTTCTCAAACACTAACCAGCTGTTACATGTTAACAGCTAAGATTCTCAAGTATTGTTACTGGAAAATAAGAAGGCCAAGCAGAAAAATTTGATAAAAAGGTCAGACTGGAAACCAGGAAACTGTCTGGACAGTCATTAACATAGCAAGAGCCTGCTGAGCACAGATTGTTTGCATCAGCTCAGATCACCCTGCCTGACTTTGTTTAGCCATACACATATTCTCTGTATGTTTCATGAATTCTCTCTTTGCTCTGAGATGCTGTGCTGCTTTGCAGGGCCTTAGCAAGGACTTGTCCAGCACAGGAACTTCTCAGATCTGTGCAAAGTGAGAGTGAAGGAATGTGGATCTCCCTTTCTCTTCCCCCACGAGGAAGCATGAACTGCAGTTATTATCAGAAATGCCAGAGTTGGCCGCACTAGCCTGAACTTCCCTTCAGGAATCCCTATCAGTGAAGGGAGAAGAAAGGATACAAACCCCACTGACTTACACCTCTGTATACAGAGGTGAGCAAAAGAGGGTAGGCATTCTAGTTCTTCCTCCTTGCACACTCACCTGCCACTTTACTGTCAAGATCATGGGCATCACTTGCCATTCAGTTTCAGCTGAGATCCTCACAGAATATGCTGAGTTGGAAGGGACCCATCAGGATCATCGAGTTACAACTAAATGTACCAGTCATAGGGAGCCAGACAGAGGCTGTGAAGTTAGGGCTGGTACAAAACCAACAACTGGGCTCTGACAAGTGAGCAGGTAATCAAACTGCATCTTCTTTCCAGATGGGATATCAGCCCACTCCACATCTCCTTCCACATTCAGAAGTTTACTTTTCCAGTATTAAGGGGTTTGAACATTCTGGGATTACTGAGGTAACCAAACTGTTACTGGGCAGAAATGGAACATCCTCCAACATGGATGACCCTGAGCTGGAGTCACACGTTACATACCTAAGGACTGTCAATCTTACAAGCAAGGTCTTCATCAAGAGAAATGCTGAGCAGATTGAAATAGAGGGGTGGTAAAGGAAGTGATCAGAAAAGAAGATAGCATAGACTGCAGAAATGCAGAGAGAGAACTGGTGTTCCTATGCCAATTCCTTGCTTTAAGGATCATTTTAGCATCAACTTTCACAAGACTCTGCGGTTTATTAAGGCTCCTTAGCAAGAACACTGCCTGACTTCTTGACAACTTGCCTGTTTAATGCCTTAATGGTTTTGTTAAACAGGAAATTAAAACAAAGCAAAAAGTGAAACAAACCTTTTTGTATAGATTTTGACAACAAAAACTTTTCTCTTGTTCTTTCTGTGAGAACACTGCTATAAAGGCTTAACAGGCCATGGCTCTGTTTCCTCAGCATACAGCTTAGTAGCTTCTCCTCCCTCAGTGGGCTTCCCTCAGCCCAGCACACATCCAAGAGCTCCCTGAATAGGTGCCTTACTTCATCTGCCTGATGCTCTACATCAAAAGTCACTATACTGAGAGCAGCATAAATTGTATCTACTAGTTCTCTTTGATCTAGTCCGGCTGAAATCTCAGAACTGCCCTGGAGCCTCTGCAGAGATTTCAAGGAGTCACAAAGAAATTCAACGAAGATGTTCTGTAGAGCGCGATACTGCTGGAGTGAAGAGCTGTGTGTGCCTTGTTCCTCCTGGAAGAACTCCAGCAGGGCTTTTGCCCTCTGGGGAGCCCACACCAAAAGCTTCCGGAGAGCTGAAACAACATCCAAACTGAATTTGTGAGAGCAGTCATCTCTTCTTTTGCTGTCTGTGATGTGCTCGTTCTGGGTGCACTCAAATGCTTCAAACAGCTCCTGGTAGGGAAATAATAAAAGAGTAAGCCTTTTAGACTCCATTAATATATTAAATGAATTATTTTAAAAAATAGAAGAAACTTGAAAGCAAACAGATAAATCAATTTGGAAACACTGTACTACCTAGGAAACCCACTATTTACGGTCCACCTTATCCAATGTCCTTCCTAGAAGAGTGGTATGTCTGAATATGTAACAAAATGTAAAGAATCCTATAACACACAAGTACACTATAAGTCACAGGCAGTCCCTATGGGGTGGCTGAAGCACCTTTTAGCAATATACTGATGTAACTTCATAAGCCACTAAGAGCATAATGATTAGTGGGGTTTTTTTAATCCTACTTATCCAGATTCATACTATCTATCTGCCAACCACATCATCCTCATCAATTTTCCAAACTTGTTTAAAACTGACCAACAGATTCAGAAGCCACTTCTTTCTTAAGCACCAATAACTTTTCTTCCTAACAGAAGCATACCTACAATAGAGAACAAGGAATGGGAAAACAAGCACAAACAAAAAAAAATCCCAGTTAGCTCTCCCAATAACGGGTGGGAAGGCGAGGGACAAGCCAGTTGAATATCACTTAAGCAGCACTTGTGGCACTACTCGGGAGAGGTGGTTGGTGTGCATAAAAAAATGGGAATAGAAGTCAACAACACCCATTTTTTTTCATTTGCTGGATCAAAACATAGCTCTATCTACCAACATGCCTCTGACAGTAATTGTGACAAAGAGGTTGCTGAATCTCATGTTTCTGTGCAACGCTGGTGGACACTGTGGACAATGGTGGAATCATTCATGACCTTGGAGGTTAGATGGCAACATGCACAGACTTCATTACTCATTAACAGACTTCCAGGAGATTTACTTTAATCAACATTCAAGTTTATCTTGATTGTTTTCGTCCTGTAATTGCTAGTTCTGTATTTTTAGGAAAGTATTGAATATCTTTTCCTTATTCATATTTAAAAGTTGCCAAGAGCTTCTGAATATAATAACTTTCCATTTTCCTCTTAAAAATGGCAAACAAAAAAAAAATCTTTAAAGAGTTAGAATCTATAGGACTAGAAGCAACATCTTATGACATTTCACACACTATGTCAGGTCTAAATCTGTTGTAACTAACACCAAATTAAGGCAGTTCTATAATTAGTAATTTTCCTGATTTTCTGCTCTATACTTGCTTTTGATATTAATCCATCTTTGCATATTTCCATGCATTTCTCAAATAAATCAGTCCACATGTATTAATTAGTAATGTAAAAATGGGTCCTGGACCTCAGGGCACACATCATACCAATTACCAAACAACAACAGTGATAACAGTAGAGCATTCAAAAACTTCCAGGAACAGGGCAAAGGGGTGTGCAGGAGATGAAAATTAAGATCTCAGGAGAAAAATAAAAGAAAATAGACATAATTTAAAAATGTGCTTGCTGACTATAGTTTATTTTAGCTCACAGTGGGTTTTAGGTTTATGATTATTACAGGTGTCTATAGATATAAAACTGTGGCCAAGTAGTTGCAATCAGGACTGACGTGTTTTTGAAATACCATGTAGAAAAACCTGTGCTGCCCGCCTGCAGCCTCCACTCTGACCAGAGAAATCGCTTGCAGGCACATTGGATTAACTTCAGAAAGGGATCTGAATTACTCTTTCAACTGCCTGGAAGATTATTAACACATTAACCTCTCAGGCAGTCCAGTTAGCAAGAAGCATTAACTTTGATCCCACATTCTGCATAACTGGACATTCTGCATAACTAACAAGAAGAAACAGGGCACAGAAGTAGCTCACCTTTAGGACTTCCTCAGAAATATCCTTCTGTAGTTCTTCCAAGAACACTAAAAATTCAGTTTCTCTCTGAAGAACAACTGGAACAGTTTTCTGAAACCATATATGAGTATGGGAAAGATGTTAGTCAATAAAGCTTTTATTTATCTACATTACCATATAAATCTATCTTAGCTGTTTCATTAGCATTGTGAGGCAGAGTGAAATATTGTTCTGAAGATACCTTATTCTCAGTCAAAGGCTATTCCACAATTAGGTTCTGCTTTCACACCAGCTGATTTTATTCATCCATACGTTTGGAAACAGAGATAAGTGTCACTTTGTCAAGAATTACAAACCCATCAATTCCTCAGAACGTAAAAAAAAATATGCAAGCCTAAGTAGTGACACGGACAAATTAATTTTAAAAAAAGTACACACATCCCTCACCATCTAAAACTTATAAAAAATTGTCTGATGCCTGAGCTATTTCATTGTTAATGTGAGAAGGATGCTACACAAATGCAGAAGTTGATACACTCACGCTTTTCATTTGTATGAATGCTCAAAGCTAAAATGCCAAGTTCTGATATCTTGAAAAAGAAACCAAAACAATTTTTCTCTCCAGTGTGAAGATCAACAGTTGTTTCTTGACAAATTTGTTAAATGTAAAAGCAATGTATGTCTCCAGATACCTTGAGAACTTAGTTCCATTATAAGCAACTCGGTAGACATTTTGCACTTGGAAGGCAGCTAGAAGTCAGAGCTATAAACTGCATTTGCAAGTCAGCTAGATGTTTCTGTACCTTATTCCTGGCAAGCCATTTTTCCAGCACAAGAAGCCAAAGCCATGCTGTTCTCCATGGGCTAGAATTCTGTCCCCCTCTACAAAAGCAAGAAGCACGTACACTGGATTATACAAGGTCCAAAATTCAGGAAAACATTGTCAGAGATCATTTTGATTTTTGTATTTCTTTGTGCAAAATAAAACCAAAGATGACTAAAAAGCTGAAAACAAATCAGACAGAAAAGAATGAAGAGGAACCAGAATATTGGTGCTGCTTGCACATTAACTCAGTGATTTCTGCTGTGCAAATAACTGCTTTTAGACTGGCCAAATACCACAGGCATAGTTCTTCAAAACAATTAAATTTACTTCTGGTCTAAAGTTCAGTCTGTATAGTCCTCTTAGAGCACTTCAGCAGATTTCTCTGAAATGTGACCACTTGCCAAGCACTGCTATTTCCTGTTCTGTCTATTTTTACCCGAAAAACTGAAACTAAGTTTTAGGTCACAGCAGCCCAAGTGCAGCTCTATGCCCAAACTAAAAGTGAAGCAATGTACCAATTAAACAAAGAATCCCTCTAATTTTCTTCAGCTTTTCAAGTGCTCCAGTACTTATATACACATCCCAAAGTCTATACAGTTAGGAAACATATTCAGTACTGTCAAAGGGACTAGGAAAAAGAAAAAGGACAATATATTTTACTGTCCTTTAAAAATCTCAGCACTACTAACTAAAACCTTTAGATGTGATAGCCTATCTATCAAAGATAAAAAGATTGAAAATGCTTATGGCTGACATGGCTATTAGCAATATTCATCTAACCATGTGCACACCTTCCTCCAGACTCTTTAACTGCTGTTAATGTAAATTATTTCTTGGAACCTTTACCAAAATGCTCCACAAACTTAAATGTGAAGAAGTATAATCATCTGATTATACAGGGGGAATACTGATGTTCCCTGAAGTGCCAGAAAGTCACCTTTCATATGCATCTACTTGAAAAGCACTGACAAAACCTAACTAGGATTGAGAAAAACAAATGGCATTTCAAATTCTGGTGTGAAAAAAATAAGAAATCGACAGCATAATTTGAGTTTTTTAGAGTTTACATTTTTAGAAACTGTGAGGATTTTCAAGAGTTGGAAACAAGAGAACATTTCAAATAACTATAGGGCTCATCTTGGTGGTTCCATTTCTAAATTAACCAAAGCTCAGCATCAAAGGAACGTAATTTCAAGAGCTGTTCTTTCTCCTTCAATAAAATCTAACAAAATCAGTTCTGAAATGCTTACAAGTAGTTTTAAGCTTGTCTCAATTACCATATCAGCCACATAAATGAACACAGCTCGTTATCCCAGTGGGCTGGAAAGCCTGCTAAGTTCTTGGTCAGTGATAATGTGTCAACGTTCACATAACAGCACCACTAGACACACCGAAGGCACCTCAGCAGTGAAACAGGTGCTGCTTCCCAGATCCTACCTGGCTCCCCACAGTCAACACTAAGCTAACTGCTCCTCCTCCCTTCATACTCAAGTCTGCTCAGCCAGAGCAGTACCTTACTTACCTCACCCCCACGGGGCAAGCTACCAGAGCCTGAAGAATTGCCTCCACCTTCCCAGGGCCATCGCCGTGCCCCTGGCTCAGCTGGGGCACACAGGCCTGCGCCAGCTCCCAGTACCCATGCCGCACGCACTCGCAGAAGAACCCAAAGAGACGCTCCAGCGAGACTGCTTCTTCGCTCCCAAAAGAATGCATCTTCCCAGGACGAGGGGCAGGGGTGACACAGGCGCAGGCGATGCCGCGTTCCCTACAGGGGCAGGCGCGGCCGCCGGCGGCGCTGGGTTCTACTGCACGGCCCCGGCACCTCCGCCCCAGAGCCCCACCATCTTGGCCGCCGCCATCTTGGCCGCCGCCTCAGCTGACCGCGCCGCCGGGCGGGCACGCGGGCAAGGCGCCTGTCCAGTTGCCGCGCCGCGGAGGGATGTAAATAAATCGCCATCTTTCTTTGGGGCGCCTGACGCCGCCGCGGGAGCCCGGGCAGCGCCAGCCCCGCCCTTCCCGCTAACCCCGCCCCTCCCCGCCCACCGTCCATGCGCCAGCTCCGCCCGGGCTCGGCCTCGCCTGACCTCTGATTGGCTCCCCCCCGAAGCTCCGCCCCAGGGTTGGGACGCGGGGATCCGTGAGGGAGGGGGGCCGTCGGGGTTGCTGTGCGTCCTCCGTCGTGGGGAGATGTGTGTGGGGATGTACACTTCTGTGTACGTGTGTACAACTGTACACACCGACACAGAGAGAGAGGTGCGCATACAGGGGTATATACACCTCTCGGCGCGTACATTTATCCCTTGTATAGCTGCATAACCGTGTAGGTATACTGTATGTATACTTCACTCTGGTATATATATATACATATATATATACATATATATATATATACACACACGCATATCTATACCCACATATATACACCTATACATATATATACCTATACACATATATAGGTGTATATACCTACAGGTATATATGGGTGTATACCCCCATATGGGTGTATACACCCATATATAGGTGTTTATATACGATGTACCCACCTAGACCTGTATAGATGTATACATCTATATATAGGTGTATATATAGCTCTACAAGTTCTGTATATATTTTTATTATTATTATTTTTAGCTCATTTGAGAGAAGACAGAACTGGTATCAATAAATAAATGACTTGGGGTTTATATGTATTACATATACAAATACAGTATGTTATGCACACACACACACACACAGAATTTTAAATAGTTGTGTAAAAACGTGTAGGTACAGGTGGAGACACAGCTCCAGCCATGGCTGGCCAGGCGCTCCTGTGTGGGGCGGCCGGGCCCCCCTGCCCTCTCACCCCGTTATTTGTGAGCTCCCCCAGCGGGACGAGGTGCAGAGGGCCGTGACTCAGCTGCTGGGCTGGGTGGTGTCCAGCCGGTGTTTGGCAGAGATAAGACCCCCCCCAGCATCCTCCCTTTATTCCGGCTTTTTGTTTGCTTTTGTCCTGACGCACAAAACAAAAACTCCTCCGTGGAGTGCTGCGGCGAGGCAAGTGTAAGAGGCAGAGCGGTCATGACAGAGGAGAGGTGTGCCAAAGTAAGTGACCGAGCGAGTCCCCAGGGCTCCTGAACGGAAAATACGGGAAGGGAGCTATGTCCATGTGCATATGCTGGGACCCACCAATAAACCGCATAAGATGCTGCAGGAGTTTGTATCATTACCTCCTACGGCTCCTGAGTATTTTTCACCTGTACTGTCAACTCCACATCACCAGATAAATGGTGTGTGGGCAGTCATGCCTCTGAACTTTCTCCGGCCATGCCAGATGAGCTGTAACTTATGAGACCATGTCGTTGTCGTTCAATCTATTGAGTTCTGATACCCTGTGCCTTTAATGATGGTGCTTGCTATGGCACAGCTCTGCACAAGCAATTTCTCAACCTATACTTTCAGTCTGAGGTATTATTTTGTATCTTTTCTCTAGGCAAGGAAGGAGCTTTAGTGGGACATGGAAACTGTAAGAGGATGGACTTCATTTATCCTGGGATCTTTTATGCTTATTACCCACTCTAATTGATTTATCCAATTTGAAGTATCTCCCTACAGGCAGACTCCTTCCTTGTGTTAGACATGTCAGGTGCTTGATGCTTTTCTTTTTTTTACAAAGTTCAAAACATACCCGCAGGAGTCACCTGCCCACTTCTGCAAGGGTAAATGTACATTATTAACAATCAGCAGTAGTACTGTCATTTTTAAAGGTACTTTTTAATTAATTTCTTCCAATATTGTTCTTGTTAGGAATTAGAGGTTTATTAATATATCTGTGAAGCTGTAAAAGTAGCTGGACGTAAATATCAAAGCGGGAAAATAAATTGCATAAGGTCATCTTAGCAGAAGATACAACTAGTATATTGAAATTAGGAAATGAGGTATAGGCAAGACTTTTTTTGTCTTGAATTTATGTGTGCATGTTGTGCAGCTCTTCTAGCAAAACTGTCTGAATTTTTACCTTAGAAAACTGGAACGATAAAGCTCTTTTTATCTAAAACAGGGTCTGTTGTGCATTGCCTTGGAATATTATCAATGTTACGCAAGTTGCTAATAACGTTCAGTGTTTTTTAGCAGCTTCTTTCTAAGTGAATCTGCATAAGGAGTGATTACATGCTTCAGTGTGGTATTCTGACATTTACATTTTAAAGCCATTTCTGAAACTGAAGTCTCAAAACTTCCCTATCACTTGTTTCCAAGCTCTCTCTTTAATATTTCCATGGCAGCTATGGCCTGTATTATTTCCTCCACTGACCATCAAAGCTGTTAGAGAATTACTTGTAAAAAATGACTGTAGCTCAGATCTTTGGGTGGAGTTTGCAGCTACAGGTCTCTGTGAAAAGAACAAAAGTAGATCCACCAAGAAGCCTTAGAAAGAGTGTGATTTTCAGTCACCTGTGAGGGTGTGGTGAACATGCAGCGGCAGAGCAGCATCTCTGTTGGGTTTGCACTTTTATGGTGGAGCACAGAGGCTGCCTGGCCCGGTGTAAAGCCTGCTGGTGCCAAGTTAGCCCACCAAAATCTGGTAACGAATTCGAGCTGGCACACTAAGTTCATGCAGTCTGTGCTCTGCATCATGCTGCCACAATGCTTTTCATCTGCTGCATGGAGCACTGCAACGAGTTTTATTGTGTCATCAGACCATAGCAGCCATTGCCATCTCATCCCAGGTGTACCAGCCATCTGGGGCCCGTCCCTCGTGAGACACGTGGGCCACCACAGTTCCTGCAGTACCTGCTCTGGTCTTGGAGAGTGGCATCAGTCACCTGAAGGCAGTGCTGGCTGTTTCCAGAGCTGGGCCTCCAGGAGCCTCTGTCACACAGGTCACTCAGGTAGAGCAAGGACAGCAAACACTCCCCTTGGTGGCAGCAGTTTTGGTCGGATGCTGCCCAGGGGGGCCGTCAGTCCTGTCAGGCAGCCAGTGCCTTGTCACCAGGCACTCAGTTATGGCAGCCCTCTTGCTTCCCTCAGATACCAGAATACAGAATTTATACTGAGAGTGCAAGAAGTACTTCAGGCCAGAAACATTTTTGAGTTCTTTTGTATATGTAAAAAGAAACCCAATGTATATCAGGTGACCAAAGCAGCCGCTAAAACTTCTTTACCTGCATCGCCCACTGCAGTCATTTTTTTTCACTCTTCCCTGCAGGTGGAGCAGTATGTTGGTGAAATTAAAGGTGGCCTGAGACCAGCCATGAAACTCACAGTCATAGGCATTGTACACTCCAACCCAAAGAGGTAGGTGAAGGTACTGGTGGGGGCTTCACCATGTCATACACGCTCCTACCTATTTTCTAAATTCAGAAGCTTTCTTGGAGGTCTGTGCTCTTTGGAGGAAGAAAATCAAACAGGTTAATAATTTATGGCTTTACTTAGTTTTCCTGCACTTAGATTAAAGGTCAAGGAGGAGTTTCCTCTTTGACCTTTCTGGCTGCCCTGACAGGATTTTCTACTCCTTGCCCTTATCTAATGTGAACTGGAAGGGAGCACACAAGTGGCATTTCTCCTCCAGGAAGAGGTGCAATTCTCAACCTGCATCTTGGTTGTCTGCTGGGGGTTGGAATCAACATCATTTAAAAGCCAGTCTGACATGAAATCAACAGCTGTCTGTAGTCTTTAAAAGCATGTCATGTTCACCATGTCCTTTAACATTTCTGAAAGTTCCAGTCATTTAACTGGGTTTTTTTCAGTTTTTCGGTGACTCTGCTCTGTGATCCAGTGGATGCAAACAAAGATGTTGGGCTGTTATTTACAGTTAACTTCAGTGAGAAATCCATCACCCGAAATGCACGAATTGGTGGGAAATGGGGAAAAGAAGAGAAGACTATTCCCTACTTTCCATTTACAGCAGGCGATACGTTCAAGGTAATTTTTTGGTACTATGAATAGAGTAGAGAAAAGGAGGGGAGAAAGGCTGAAGGCTATGTGACCAAAAATAGCTAACTACTGACATTGCCAGGTTAGTCTAGTATGGCACAAACAGCAACAGTTCAAGCCCTGATGGGAGAGATGCATTCCTTTCTCTAATCTTAGTGAGAGTACTCCCTGCAAGGAGCTTTGCAGTATCATCTCAGCAGAGGGTAGGTTATTTATTAGGGGATTTCAGAAGAAATGGTAGACGCTGTACTTTGCTCTCCCCATAACAATTGGAGAAGTCCATGCTGGTGAAATCAACCCTGCTGCTGACCTCTAACACCCTCCCCTGTCATTTTCCATTGCAGATGGAGCTCTTATGTGAACACCAGCAAATACGAGTCCTGCTTGATGGACGGCAGCTCTGTGACTTCACTCACCGCATTCAGCCTCTGAACTTGGTTAAAGTTTTGCAGATCTCAGGGGACATCAAGCTTACCAAAGTGGCTTGAAAAGAGGAGACCTCAATATCACCAGGGAACAGAGGAAAATGTACTTTTTCTTGTCTGAGAAATGTTCTATCTCTTTCCTCTGGATGATTCTGGAGAGTGGGAACTATATTTTTTTAATTTGCTGATGTGTTTGAGATATAAGCTTTTTTTTCTCATACACAGTCAGCAATTGCAGAGCTATGGCTAGTCTGGGTAAATCTGAGACTTGTTGCTGAGATACACTTTTGGCCTCCCAAACTGCAAGATTTGTGATGCTGTGCAGTATGTCACATCCTTATGATTCCTTAACCTCCCATGCATGCCAGGTGACAGAGCTCAGTCCTCTGCAGTGAGGTGGCTGCTAGCCTTGTGACTAGAACTGGGCATTATGCAGGTAATGGGACTGAGAAAAGAGAAGCAGGAGATTTTCTTGTAAGTCAATAAGGAAATCTGATGGTCCCCAGCAAGGCTCACATTGTCAGGAGGGAATTGCTTTTTCTGGAAGCTCTGCTCAATCAACACAAAGCCATTTGGGCTTCCGAGTACAGAGTAATAAATTCCTTATCAACATCCCTGCCTCTTCCAGGTAGCTTTTCCTGAGCTGAAGGGTTTCAACAGCTGTGGATTTCAGTCTTCTCTGGACCAGGTCTAGGAAATGTGTCTGTAGCTGAAACTGCATTGCCCACTTTTGTATCTAATTAAAACTGCATCTTTGCTGGCAAACTTCTTGAAATAAACTCTGTTAAATATTTGAACACATGTAAGCATTGTGCTGTTATTTTATTGCTGTAGCTTTTGAAGAAAGTCCTACATACATGGCTATTCTAATAAATATATAAGCATATATCATATGCTGCCTTTGGTGATGAGACTTTTTTTAGTACACAACTTGGAGAACGTAAAATCTGCAAAGAGATGGAACTGTGGACAGAGAGCTATCAAATTCCTCTGTGACTTCAGGGAAGATATAGCATGTTGTCTTCAGAGGGCTTTTGAAGGCTCTGAAGAGTTTGGCTGTCAGATACAGGTACTAAGATAAAACTAGGAATTTTATGAAAATAGTATATCAGGTGTCCTACATTCCATTTTACCCTCTGGTGTCTCAGTTTATGTATAAATCTAAAATTACAGTGAATGAAACCATTATTTTTCATATACTCAAACTGTCCTCTGAGAAAAATCCTATCTCTAAAGAGCACAGGATATTCAAATGCACTGGTTTTGGGGTTTGTTTTTTTTAGTATTTAATGATATCAAAGACAAGTTTAGTAGACAAATAATGGAAGAACTAATGACCTAAGATAGAAAAAGCAATAGCCATATCTGCTACTGTAATTCTCAGTCCAAATGGTTCTCCAACATAAATGAACTTATGATGATAATCAAAGGAAAAGTCTCACTTTTATAGCTGAGTGATTTCTTCCCATATATTCAGTAGCAGCAATTGTCTGGAACTGCTACTGGTCTGATTTGATACTCAGGATCTTGTACTGCTCTGGTATCATTACCAGCACAAGAGCAATCTATATAGTGGAGAGGAAGATGCTTTGGGTTTTTCAAGTCTAACAGAAAGCCAAACAGTAAAGCAGATGGATGGACAGACAGATCCCTTGTTTGTTTTGCAGCACTGATTATCCTGGCAGCTGGACTGTGGCTTAGCACAAGATTCGTGTGGTATACCAAGAAAGGCAGCCTCCGACATCAGCACCTTTCATGACTTTGATGTTTCAGTCTTAACTTATTAATTTATGAGCTCCTTTATAGAGGGGAAATGAGCAAGATATTTCTGCTTTAAGATAAAGCACAATGTGGATCTGTCAGGTATAAACTGAATATTTGTACAAAAGATTCTTTTCTTCTATCTTGGAATATTGTATCTCATCATTTCATTGTAAAGCCCCATTTGTCTGTATCCACCTATTGTCTTTTGTCTCTTTGTTAGATGGTAAATTCTTGGTGGAGAATTATTCTGAGTCTATATGACTTTAAGACACCTAGGATGCTGGTCTACCAGGAATTGCTAAGTGTTATGATAATTCAAATAACAGAAATAGACTATCAAGGGGATAACAATACTCCCAGAAAATGAGAGCAGAAAACTTGGTCACAAATGTGATTTGTCATTTGGCATGGAGTCCACGTTACTCATGTCAGTGGTTTGATTGCCTCAATCCACTGCACTCGCTCAGCCTTGGAGCTGGCCTGGATATAATAATGAATGTCATTTTTGGTGATGATTTTGAAGAGATTGCCTTGCACATTGCCCTTCACTCCTGCAGAGAAAAAAAAAATCAGGACAGTACACAGAGAAAGGTTTTCTGGAAAATATGAAGTTTCATAGGGAAGAATTTAAACTTAGTGAATTAAGCAATCAAATCTTTTCTTTTTGTTATGGATAAGACCTCTAAAGCTCTTGCATCTTTGATTTCTTTCTGCAAAATCCCTGGAAGTGTTCAAGGCCAGGTTGCATAGGGCTTTGAGCAAACTGCTTTAGAGGAAGATGACCTTGTCCGTGGCAGGGGAGTTGGAACAAGATGATTGCTGGGGTCCTTCCAACCCCAACCATTTGATGATTCTGTGATTCCATGAAAATAGATATAGTACAGACGTTCCTGCCATAGATTGTATGAACTACTGTGCACTAGGCAACATATGTATAGTAGTCTCTCTTTAGATGGAGACTATTACTCGAGTTATACACTGGAGGGATGAACTCCCTACCAGTTTGTACAGTAGATAGATTTGCTCCTGCCCATATTTGGGTTCCTCCTAGCAGGGAAATCTATTGTCTATCATGTCCCCCTGCTCCAGACCAAAGCTTTTTTAGACCTTCTCTTTAAAAGATGTTCAGTATTTGAGATCCTCATATTGTTCTTGCTCTCATAAAATAAATTGCTTTCACAGCAGAAACACTCATCTGCGAGGCCAAGGTTTTAGACAACTGCCTAAGCTAAGCATATGCTCTTGCAGAACTGTTTTTTGTATTGCTGTGTTTATGTCTCCCCTACATTTGGATTCTAGCAGATCAAAAAGGAAGAGGTAATAGCATAAGCAGAGAGGACATGCAGAAAAGCGATGGCATCAGAGGATGCCTCAAAACTTTGAGTTAAACAACATCCAGAATGAAGGTGTTTCCTCTTTGTTTGTTAACTCTGAAATATTAATCAGTGTCTTAGGACTGTCTCAGAGGTCATATAACTAAGAAAAGCCCATCAAAAGCCCATAAAACCTTGGAAACGCCCAAAGTATGTGGAAATAATGCTAAAAAAAGTCCCCTTTGGTGTGGACAACCCAGCAGCACAGGGATTTGTGACATGCCTCTTCTCCTGCTTGTGAAGGGAAATGAAGGGCCAGCACACTTGTGTGTACAAACAGCCATACACAATGACAATACCTAAAGACTGTATTGCTGTATCACAAATATATATGTAAAAAAGTTTAGAGGCTCGTGCTTACCTGCTGGGACTCCGTTGTCCTCTAGAGCTGAGACAAGACAGCCTCGGAGGGAGAATCCACCGACTGGCTTGTTTTCTTCCTGCAAAGAAAAGGGAAACAAGACTTAGCTAGAAAATATCATTAGAATAACTTCTCAGAGCACATACATTATTTTTAGGAAGTTGGGGATGTAATGCCAGTCCTTCCACGTATGACACATCCATGTCACAAAAGAAGTCAATTAGAACATATAATTAAAAGCATTACTATATTGTTTTAGTCGTAGATGTTTATCTGATGTAGCTGGGCATGGGGGAGATCAGTTAAAAGCACAAGGGTAGGCAATCACGTTTCAAATTTATGTATAGTTTTATCAACAACACACATTGAATATTATATATATATTTCTGCAAGTTTTTAGCTTGCTGCTTTTTGTGAGACTGTATGGGAAAAATCTGACTGTTTTCGCTAGTTGGCTGGTGCTCGTTTCTTGCCTTCAGGTTCTGCAGTTTGAGTTTATAGTACGATAAGGATGAGTTCCAGTGGGAAAAAAACCCACAGAGGAACAGGCAGTGTAGTACCCTATGCATCTGGGTTGCTCATATTGATTGTTATATCCATGAAAATAAATTCTACTATTCCATGGGCAAGTTTAAAACTGAGTAGTAGAAATTCCTATAAATACTTTGTCATCAAGGAGACCCTATTCAATGTTAGAATAAGAATGTAAAAAATCCCGGTACCAGTATGACCCTCAAGTGGTGGGATATCAGCCCAGAAAGATCACATCCCAGGAAGAATCCCTGCAGGACCATGGTCCCAGACTGTGTGGGTGCAGCAAAAGACCAATTACAAAAAGACTTCTACCCCTTGGCTAAAGAAAAGGAATCTCACTGTGAAAAAGACAGGATGGAAGATGCAAGATACAAAATCCTACAAGGTCAACCTCCTAGGGTAAGGCCAGAGAGGTCTAATTCTCCAGGAAATGGACAGAGGAACCCAGAAAGAGATCTGTATGAGAGAAATATTTGCAGCATAACTGTATTTTCATTATAATATTTAGGTCTTCAAGAGGATTTCTAGGGGTGCTAACTTCCCACTCACGTACCTTAGTGGGGTCATAGTAGTGCAAAAAAGCAGGATCAGCTCTCAAAACAAATCTCCTCACCTTCCAGTTTTTCCTCTTGTGCCCCTGCAAAATGGAAGAATTAAAGTTACCACCTCCTGAAATGGCCATTTTCCTGCAGGCTGTAGGAGAGACATAAATATGTACCAAAAAAAGAGCTTTTGGAGCCAACAGAGAAAAATCTTTCCTGACATCTTAGTAGTTCCCAGAATTTTCTGCTTATCTTCCTTCTTCACACATGGATAATTCCTTCCTCTCTTCCTTCCCTGCGCTGAGAACTAAGAAAGCAAAGTGACAGGACCAAATGAATATATCCCTGATTTCTGCTTTTAATATTAAATATGGGTCTCAGATTAAAAACTCATACTGTGTTTGCTCAGAAGGGATTATGTCAGATCCTTTTGCAGCTCTGGTTTTGAGGTTCTGGGGGCTGCCCCTTGCTGCTGCTGACCATGGGAAGAAGCTCCTGGACAGCTCTCATGTCCTATGGTGATGGAGGGGCTGCCCTGCCAACTTGTGAGGATCCCCCAGTGCCCCACCAACCCTTGTGGCATGCTGGCAGCTGGAGAACGGAGGGTTGGGAAGCATCAGTGATCCAGTTTGCACAACACCAAAGTCAGAGCTCTGGGTACAAAGCTCCAGAGTAGGAATGTGGCCATACAGTGCAGGTAGGGTTCCATTTGCAGCTGGCTGTGTTATGCTTTGAAACAGCACGATTACCTCTCATCTTGTTCACAGCAAGGGTCAGAAATTAAATCTTGCAGACCAATCCTTTAAACAATTATTGCCAACAGATTTCACCACCACCAGAGCACCCACATGTACAAGAGTGACTGCCCACAGGTAAATATCCACTTCATAGAAAAGTCAAACTACTCAGCTTTGAAATTTGTCTGCGGCCAGCAAAGAATCGTCACTGCTCACACTACCCAGACGGGATATGTTAAACCAGAGGAACAGTGGCTCTGCATCAAAGTGAATGTAACGCCTCTGGTATGATTTGGAGTTTATGTGGGACTTTTGCTTCTGATACTGTTTTGTACCTTTCAGTATACACTCAATATACACGGAATATCCAATTAATCTTGCCTAAGCAGCAGGTTCCATACCTCACTTCTTTAAAACTAGATCCTCTTCACTGCATGATCTCTAGTAGTAGTTCTGACAGGCAAGCTAGTTCTACTGGCCACCACTCTTCAGCCTGGCTTGTGTAAATCACATTTATTCTCTAAGAAACCCTACTAGCTGTCATTTTTTCTGTTTCCCAGTGCAGGTTCAAAGACTGTGCTTACCTGTTTCATTAAGAATCCTTGCTTCACAATTGTGCCGCTTAATTCAGAGATGTTAAATTGTACCTCTTCCTTGGAACTGGTACTTTTCTTACTGTTCTCAGCCTGCAGATAGGGTAAAGATGGTTTCATTTTTTTTTTTTTAATCTAAACACACTTTTAAGTACAAAATTCTGCATTTTATTTTCCTTGAGCCGTTTTTAGCCCATATTTCCTGAGCTAATTCTACTCCATAGCTCTGCTGCTAAGCCTTGTAGTCCCAAGATTAACAAGCACGTGTACATGCATTGTGACCCTGAGTTGAAGCAGAACTGCAGCATGGCCTCCGATACATGCAGACACAGCACTGCACTCCAGGGACACACCCCTTTTAATGCCCAATTATGTAATTTGTAGATCCCTCCATAACCATGTAGCTACTTGCCTCCAGCAAATGTGCCAGTGTTAGTACTACTAACAGCCTAGAGATGATCCTTCTGCATATTTACTTTCTCAGCCTGCATATTTTGCCTTTGGTTGCAAGCTCTGTGTGTCCTCTTCACCACTGTTTCAAATCAAGCATGTGACAGGGGGCAGAGGATATGCTTCTGTTGGCAGTTGCATCACTTACAAACATGTACAGTGCGGTGGAGTCATCAAGGAATTTCTCAGAGGGGTCGCTGAAGCGCATGGCCTCAGTGCTGCGGGTTCCCACAGGCCTGATGAAGTTCTCATCCATCAGCATGGATGCCAAGGTGACAGCCTCGAATCGTGACACAGCAAAGTTATTGGAAATGAGCCAGTCCACCAGGGCAGAACCTGCAGAAAGAAAGGCAGCTTTCATACCAACACAGTGTGCTCTTCTGAGGCAAGGCAGATGGTCTCCTGCCACATGTTTTCACTTGCTAAAACATTTTGACACCATCACAAAGGCTGTCAATGAAGTGTGAGGTTGTCCTTGTGTGGGGTCCTATGAGCGCTTCCATATATCCAAAGAGCCAGAGAGAAAGGTGTTGGAGAGCTTGGCTGCACCACCGGGCCACAACTGATCCCACTTTGAAAGACAGGATAGTAGCTCCCTTGCCTCTACAGTGTGGCATGTCAGATGTGAGGTGGCTCTTTGCCTGCAGTAGGTGTACCTGTGAAGGTCTCTTTATATCTGTTGCCTTGATCCAAGTTGCGGGTCAGTTTAATTCCAGTATTGCTGTCATACATTCTCTCCACTATGTCACTGTAAGCGAGAGTACAGCACATCAGTAGATGAGAAAGACAGGCAGAAATTGCCATGTACTTCTGTCAGCTCCTGGGGTGTCCTCATAATTACCCATATAAAGATGAGAAGCATTCTAGGTACTCCCCCAGAATATTTGTCCTAAATAAGTTCTAGGAAAACTTCATTCTCCCAGCAGCAGCACTAAACAAGATGCCTCACAAAGTATTTTACAATTTAAAGTACTTCAAACTGATCTATAGTCAGCCTTGATTTACCTGCTCAAGACAAATAAAATTAATGAAATTTTTCTATTTCCTAATCAGTTCTCTATTTCCTCTAGTTTAACATGAAATCTTACTCTGGATTCCAGCTACCAGCTTTGAAAGCTCACCAACATGGCATGAACAATGTCACTACCCAGTCTTTCCCTGATAATTCATCTTCTGAGGTAATACATCTCCCCAGTGAGAACATTTGCAGCTGACTAGGGAGGTCTCCAAGCCAGCAGTGAGGTGTTGGTGCAGAATCCACATACTCCCAAAAGATGATGGTCAGGAAAATGTGCATTCCCTGGCAAAAGTATGTGCAAACCTAGGACAGGGCAGCCAGTTTAGAGCATCCTGGCCACATGGGAGTGGATCAGTGCAGAGTGGAGCTTCCCTTGACCCTCCCCATCCATCAGCTCAGGTGCTTTGTGAACTAGAGCAATAGAAGGAGAAATGGCATACACTTACTGGAGGCTGATATTATCTAGCAGTTTGAAAGAGTTCTTCATTCTGTGAAGTTCTTGTACCTGTACTGGGTGACCAGCATGAATAGCTCCAGTGATGTCCAAAGCCCAGGAGTCACGCTCCTCCCTGGAGCAACATTCAAGGAAATAGTCTGTATTGGTTTTTGTCTTTAGTTTGATTAGTAGCTGTGGAGAAAGAAGTGCAAAGCAATAACATTGTTTTAGCTATTTCCCTCCTCTTGCATTTTGCTTCTTTTAGCACTGGCCAAAGAAACACAAAGAAGTCTGATCCCAGCTGAGCAGTTTAGGACAATTCTTGTTCAGAAGGATTGTGGGCACAACTCTGGGTTTGGTGGTTTTTGTGTGTTTTTGTTACCATCCCCCTCAAATCCCTGGATTTTCAATTCCAAGCATGGTTCACATCCATGGAGGTCGCAGTACTTAAGAGAGCAGACCACAGAATGGATTACTGGAGTGTGCTGCTGACTGTGGAGCTTTTTACATCCAGGTCTCAACAACTACAAACCATCCCTAGGCTCTTTCTGCCATGAGAAGTCCTGAAATAATCAGCAACTTCCAGTCATTTCCGTTCTGGCCCCATGCAGAGGAAGTCTGTATTGCCACTATCCATGGGCGAGCAGAGAAGTGCAGGAGGTACTTTACATTCCAGAGCCCTCTTGCTGTAAAATTTCTACAGCAGCAATGTGCCATTGATGAAGGAAAAGGGAGTCTGATCTGCCAGCCTGGGGGCACTCCATGAATACAGCTATGTTTTAAGGCAACTACCATAGATAATGTTTCCCCTTTTTCCCATCCTCAGCTTTTATTGAACTGTTCATATCCTCTCTCTGCACACTGTTGGGCTGATGCATTTGCATTTTTTTCAATGAACTGTGTGCACAGGAATAGTGATTTTTTTTTTTTTTGGGGGGTTTTTTTGTTAATGACTGTGACTCACATTTGGGCACAGGGAAGAGCAAAGACATAAAGAGGGGGTTCATTGCCTGTCTGGGTTACATTGCTAATGGTAGCTTGCTTTTAGCTGGGCCAAATTCTGAAAGCACCCCAGTGGCATGGTTGCAGTAATCAAAGAAGTCAGAAGGAGAGGAAAAGACTAGTGAGAAGTTAGAAAGTGAGTGACATTGAGAAGAGATACGTATTTTCAGTCATACCGGTCTGTTCTCATATTCCAGGCATGGACAGGTAATAGTGCAGCCATCCAAAAGGATCCTGCCCTTTGGAGAAGGCTCCTTCTTGCCTCCTTCAATTTTGTAATACAGCAGCTTATCCTGAAGCAGAACAAACCATCTCACTTTCCAGTTACGAACAACATGCCCCTAGAAAGGAAGAAATGCACATAGCAAACTTTAACACAAGCACAGAGAAATTACCATATTTTCTTTTTTTTCCCTTCTTTTTGTTTTGTTGTGAAAATACCATGAACTAATAGGAAACTGTATGAAAAGAAACACAAAAAGTCACCATGAGTCCTGTTCTCCCTGAAATACACGTTTTTAGTAACAAAATAGAACAGCTCCATCACTATAAAATCACAGAGCAATAGAAAAGTGCTTTGCTCTTTTTTCAGCAAGGAAAACTTCTTTGATGGCAAGAATTGTTTCTTGCAAAACTCACATGAATTATAAAGAGCTGTCATTTAGGTACACACCTGTCTGCTGACAGTACAGGCAGGAACAGGGCTAAATACAAGATGTGTGAGGGCTCTTGACAACCAATTCCTCTTTTACAGTGACCCTAGGGGAAGTCTTTTTTTTCTTCATTTTGTTGTGACTCTAGATGCCAAGTGGTTTTGCAAATGCTTTGCTTGATGAATTAGCTTTTCCTTACCTCTCCTCTTACTACTAATAAGTAGTTAATTTCTATCCTACCTGCCTCCAATCTCCTGGGCTAAAACATTCCATGTGCTACTGTTTCCTGCAAAAGAAATATGTTTTTTACCGAGAAAAGACGGAATAAAGGCTGCTGTTGAGTGCCTCCTGAGTTATATCAAAATACATACGAAACCTCCTATTTCCTCTCTGTAAACAGCCCCCAGCTCTCTTTAGTCTGGCTAAAGGATGAGCAAAACCAGCGGGGGCTGGCACTGGCAGGCTCAGTCTTGTCAGATGGTGTCAGGTCCAGCTTTGCCGTGTGAGGACCTGACTTGTGTTTCTACAGGCAGTGGAATATTACAGTCAGCAGGCAAAGCATGGGGTAGAAGAATCTCTGGCACCTGGTAGAGGGTGGGCATGGATAGAATAAAGGAAAATGTAAGGTCCAGTTGTGGCAGGAGTCGAAGCTCATTAATTATCTGTGAATGAAGGGGAAACTCAGCAATTTCCAAGTAAAGGTGGGGTAATGAGTCTCTAAAATCCAGGGCATTTTAGATCCAACGTCTTCTAGTCTATACTAAATACAATTTATCTAATTTGGGTTTGTTCTCCTTCCCTTTGCATCCTGTGTTGTAAAGTCCCTTGGACATTTTTCCTGCGTGTTCTTTGCTATGGCTCCTTTCTTTCCTTCTTGGAGATGTTCGCTGTTTCAAGAGGCTGCCTTACTTTTTTTGCTTTATCTGACTTCCACACATTGATTTTGTATTTATAATGCATTATGATACATAATTCAGTAATTTATAATCCATTTAGATCATCTCCTGGCTTCTGCTCTCTCCTTAAGAAAGCTCTGTTTTCTTTACCTGATCCCACCCCTTCCTCCTTTTTTCTCTCTGGATCCCTGGAGACCTTCTCCCTCAGTTCCCTTAGTTGCTTTCTTTGTGGTGTCTGTCCTATCAAACTGTGTGTCTCAGTGATGTTGTACAGACTGCTGGCAGTCACAGTTTAGTGTGCTGTGATAACCTATTCCTCTCATGCACTTGGTGCCTTGGCTTCCCATCTTGAATTCAGTAGTCACTTTAAGAGCCAAAAAATACAACTACAGCTCAGAAAAGAGACCAAGAGCTGGGACTGCTCTGCCCTTTCTGCATAAGGGAGGAAGGGGAATAGCCCCTTCTCCACATAGAGGATGGCTTCATGTGGCCAGTGACTGGCTGCCTGACTGGCTAGGAGCCCTGCCAGGAGAGCTCCTGACCAGGATTACCTTCGTGTTAGCACCAGAAACACTGCCACGTACTGTAGAAAAGCATTTCCCAAGGCGTGGCAAAGCTTTGAACAAACCTCTGAATCACATTTTTTGTATGAAATCAAGGACCATATTAATCATTGAGACAGGGTCATGGTACTAAGAGCAGTTTGTGTCACTTCCTAAATTGCCTTCTTGTGTCCCAGCTGTAACTGACTTGATCTTATGGGGAGAAACATTGGGAAGGCTGAAATCTGTGACACCATCTTTCGGCTCTTTTCACCACGTTTTGGCTTGAGGTTGTGGAAGAAAGAAGTTATTTCAAATGCATTTTTATGTTTGCATTGCTCTGAGCCCCTTCAAAAAGGATAATCTATTCTCCATTCTCTCATATGAAATGGGAAACCTTGCTCAGCTGGATCACTAGAGAAGGCACAAGCTATCTTACGAGACTGTCAAAACATCTCCCCTCTCTCAGTCCTCCCATGGTCGCTCCCGCTGCTGCCGCGTATGTGCTCTTTGCAGAGGTGTGGCGAGGTGCAGACATGTTGGCTTTCTAACACCTGAGCAATCCTGATAGCTAATTCACTTTCCTCTGGGTAAATGCCAACACAGGGAAACTTGAGGGTGGGTAGTGAACACCTGCAGTTCATGCAGCTCCCCTGGCAGGCATCCGCACAAATCTGAAGGAGCTCCTTTCCCAGGAGAAGGCAGGAGCCCCTCAAACCCAGCACCCAACGGGTTGCCTTGCCATGAGTCCTGGCTTGATCCAGTCTCTGCTCAGGGGTTGCTTCCGCATTTGAGTAGAACCACACGAAGGGGAACCGGAGCACTTACCCGTTTGACAAGGAAGCCCTCCTTCAGGACTCCAGCTTCTTCCTGCATCATGGCCAGCAGGGAAGAGAGCAGAGCCACCGCTGAGGATTGCCTGAGCACTGGCAGCCTGTCCCTCTGCACATGATTTGTTTAAGAAAGCTCATTTTTCTTTGCTCCCCTCCTCCTTCATGTGACGTACTCTCCCTACCCTGTTTTTTCCCTCCCTCCCTATCTGTGAGACATTAGTTAAGCAGTGAGCTGGCTTATACATTACCTGCCCCCTGGGAAGTAAAACAAAGGGATGCCTAAAAAAGCTTGAAAGAATTTCACAGAATTTAGTAGAGAAAAACCTACACAGAATGCGCTGGCCAATATAAGTAGCTACATGATGACAAATCAGGTAGTGCATGGGAGGGAGAAGTAGAATTATAAAATAGCATCCCTCAAAACTTCAGACTAATCAACTTCCTTAAAATTTCTCATCTAAAAAACACATCTCAGAGGAGTTCTGCAGATCAGCATGCTGTATAACATGTGGAATATTAAGATTACAAGGAGACTTTTACAAACCTTACAGTAACTTCTGCTAGAAATTTATTTTACTGAAGAAGGACTAGAGCACCTAAAAGCCCGCTCTACTTTCAGTGACCTCTGGACATATAAACCGAGACTCTCAACCTAATACCCTAAATCAGTACATAACTGGGCTTTCCGTAAGGCAGTCTGATTCATGAGCACTGTGCAGTGACCTCTTGTACCTCCTGAGCACCTCTGAAACAGAGTGCCTTTGTGTGTCTGAATACAAGCTTAGATGTTTATTCCATTTTTGAAGACTTTGTCTTTTGTCCTGATGAAATAAACCAGTATTAGTATTTCAGACAGCACTGCTGCTCAGAAATAATTTGCTGCACTGTTAGCATTCCCTGACTTGTACTAAAATTAAGGTGATATATGTGGGCAGAGCTATGGCTGTGATAAGAAGTACAAGGTAGAATATAACAAATAAACAAAAGCACTTGTTGCTATGTAAAGAGTCCAAAGGTCAGTAAGACAAATGACTCAAATATTACGGGGCACATTTTCATGCACCAAGGAAAAGGAACAAACAAATAATTTCTTTATCTCTATGGCATTTTTATAATTTTTAGTAAGGAATAGCAAGACACGGAAGAATTGAAGCTGACATCATACAGGAAACAACCCAGAGAACAGTCCTGCAGAGATCATGAGAATACAAGTGACTGAACACTACTTGAAGTTAGAAAAATTGATTGTGTATAAAGAAAAAACATGCTGGCTGAGATTTCAAAAGCAGGGTGATCCATATGGAAGTTACCTACATAGCTCCTACTGTACACCCTCTGCCTCTGGGGAAAAAAGCAGTCAGCCACGATGAAACTGGCTGCATAAGTCATGGCCCAGTATGTTTATTCTTCAGTCCACCTAAAGTAAGTACAGTAAGTTTAATAGAACACTTAGAAGAGTATTTTTTGCTGCTGGTATGTAGTATTTTAAAAGTTACCAATGGAAATTTTTGTAATTAAAAAAAATATTATTTTGCCTTAAAATAAAGCAGAAATTACCTGAATGTATTTATTTTAATTGAAAAAATAATCTCTATCTGTGTGTGTATATATATATATGTGTGTACGTAAAAAGTTGTATTCAGAAGCAGAATCTTGGAAAAAAACCCTGATGCGGTAAGCAGAGAACATAAAGAAGATTATTTTCAGCTCACAATGTTCTGTACATCAGAATTAAACTGGAGAAAAAAGAAGAAAACTCAAGTCTACATATATAAGACATTACTGCTGCATGCATTTCCTGGACATGCACTTCAGCTCCAGGAATACTGTGTTCCACAGTTTGGTATTTGAGGTTTGAATTACATTGTTCAACTTGTTACTGCAGGCGATTTATTACACAGTGCTATTTCATACTGGAGAGGGCAGGTAGGAGCTTGCAGGGGGCTCTCACTCAGACAGTGATCTCAAAATTGCTCCATAACCAGTCGTTGCTGAGGATCTGACAAGCTCTTTTTCTCCAGCATGCAGACCACCCACAGCCCTGCAGACGAATCTGGGCAAAACTAAGATTAGCAACAAAGAATTCTATTGTCAAACTGGTGGTGAATGGTGAAGCAAATATTCCTTTAGCTGGTCATTAAACAATAGGTTTTGTATCAACTACCTTTTATTACCTAGAGCCTTCACTTCCTTCAATAACTCAAAGTATTTCTTCAACACTTTGCATATTTATCATACACACACACCCCTTCCCCTTCTCATTCTGTACTTAATCAAGGCTGAAAAACTGCCCTTCTATTGCTCCCTGAGGCTAAATAAACACAGATCTTGCAAGGTCATACAGTGTAAAATGAGTCAGTAGATCTGGACTGCCATATTCACACATGGGCTGGGGAGGCAAGTTCTGGCATTGAACTCCTCTGGCGGAAAAGGACATGATTCATTCCATCTGTATAAACCTAGGGAGCTCGATATCAAGTCTTCCGTGGGACTTAAAGTCATTGAAGGAGGAGTACCCATGTCCTCAGATCCATTTTAGAGTGTTTTCCACATGTCCATGTACTATTATAACAACAAGAACAGTTGACATTTTTTTCCATTCAAAGTGACCCCAAAATACTTTGTATACTATAAAATATGCATCAGAATGGCCAGGAAGAGCCAGCCAGCTTCGAGACCACAGGAAGCTAGTCAGGGTTCCAGAGGAGGGCAGGAGCAGCCAGCTCTGAGTGCAGACTATGCTATTTCAGCTGACTGACCTGGCAGACATTGCTGGTACCTCCCAGTCAGTCCTTCAAGAAGCCACGAACAGCTGATTAAGAGAACCTGACCAAAGGAAACCTCCGTTGCATGCTCTGCAATGCTCTGTGTCACATGGGGCATTGCATATACCAGCTTTTTCAAATCAGCTTCTTAAGTGCCAGGACTTTGCCCTCCAGTGTAAACTCCATTAAATATTTAATTCCTTAGTGGATTAGGGGTGAAAGATGATGAAAATAAACCACATCAAAACAAAGAATGATGAAACATTTCTAGATAAAAGTGAAAGAAAACAAGCATTCAAAAGAATTCTGATATAACAGCACTTTCAAAATCAACTGTAGAAAGGTGGAGTGTTTGGAAACAGTGGTTTAATTGTCTATGCTCTGGAACAAACAAACAAAAAAAACCTATCAGAAATTAAACCCCAAAGTTCAGATTCTACTATGAAGAACAACATGGCAGCTCCACTGCACCTAAAATAAAAAACCACAAGTAAGCAGGGCACCCCTTCTTCAGCCACTATTTCCCCTCACCAGAAACAGGATACTGGGGTGTGTGTTACTGGACTGTGAGCTGGTAACCCTGTTTAGGTTTTTTTTTTATTAATGAGTCCTTATTAGATGCTGTAAGTAAAACTCTTCCCAAGCTGTCAATCTTACAAATTAATTTGGGGTATGAAAGTCAAGCTGAGATCCTTACAATTAACACATCAAGCCAAGCCCTGTCCACAGGTATACCTGTACTTTTCCATTGACTAGTCCATTGACTACACGAGTGCAAGTGGAGATGTTGGCCTTGTGATTACAACTGAGTCAACAGGACAGCACCTAATGAGCAGCAGGAATGTGCTACCCAGCTTTAGCAACTCAACAAAGGCAGTCACACAAAACCCAGACCCTTATTTTAAGCACTTGGTAAGCAAAGGCAGTTCCACAAATAGAAAAGAGACAGGTTGAGATAGAAGGTATCATCTCAGCAACTCCAATGTCCTTAAGTGATGGAGCACAGCTGACCCCCAGCACTCCCTTGTGCACCCCTTGCTGAAAGGCCTCTGGAACACCCACCTTACACCTCCTCCTTCAAGCTTCTGCAACGCATGAGGAGGATTCACCGGGTTGTCTTTTGTATTATTTAAGCTTCTTGGTTAAAATCTGCTCAGGGGAGCAAATCAGGAGAGCCTGGTTTTACGTCAGGATAGTGAATGATTGAAATGCATTCAGTTGAACCTGCTTTGTTATTGCCCTCACCATCTTGGTCATTTTTTTCAGGCACTCAAACCTGACACAGAATTGTGCCCACCAGAGTGCTCCAGTTCTAATTAGAAAAGCTCTGGTAGCCACTGAAAAAAATTTAGCAAACTTTTGCCTAAGTTACTGACAGAAACAATGTTCACCCATTGACACGCTGAAACAGCTCTTAGAAATTGTAACAACTGTAATCCCTTGACAGCATTCCTTCCCTCCTTGGAGCACATGCGGCTAGTTTTTCAGTGCTTTTCTTTACAGCATTATTTTCCGTGCAGATCACATGGTGACAAAGTTTCAAAATACTTCGCTATTTAGTCTGAGTACCCACCTATTGCGTTTAATGGAAGTCAAATCACTATTTTAGTGAACGGGCACAGTTTGGAAGAGCTGTTCAAACAGGAAATTTACATTATCACAACAAGGCTGTCATACACAGCAGTTGAAAAGACAATTGGAGAAAATAACCATTAAAAATATATACATCCTTTGGGAATGCCTTTTGTTACCAACACCACAGAGCAATTATATTGTTTGCACTGTGGCAGTATTAAAAATTCCTATTTAAGGCTCAAAGCCTAATTTTTCATGCATTTTCCTCTAGCAGCACAAAATATTAAGAAAAAAAGGAGATGGGTAATATGCAACCTGACAATAAAAAAAAAATATAAGAACACGTTTAAAAATTTAGCAATTTGGAAAGGTTACTTAAACAAGCCCAACACTTCCACCTCAATTACCACTGACAAGGAAAACAGGATTTTTTTTTTTTAATTCCAATTTAGAAAGCATATCTTGTTTCTCTTCTTCAGAGAAGATAAACAGGTTGTTTCTAGAGTGAACAGCTCAGTCCAGTATAAATGGGATTTAGGGTAGGTAGAACTGAAGGTCACGCAGCAGTGACGTCACAAGACAGTGCTGCCCATTTTGACGTATCAGTAAGTTCATTAAAGTTCCTGCTATATTCAGCTATAGGATCAAAGTGCAAGTTTACGTAACTTTTCATTTATTAGCTATGTTTATTGGAATGGTAACAAGCTATTTTCAAACTTTTCAAGTTCTCAGTCCATAAATGCAGATGATGAACAAAGGAAATGCTCATTTAAACAAGTCTGCATCAACAAACTTGCAAGACAAACATTTTGTTCCACTCATTCTTGGCTTGATTTAAAGCAAAAAGACCTTTCCATGTTAAAAGGGAGTCACTCATTGATTATACTGTTCCAGGTTTTATATTCATACCACTCTAGGCCATGTGACAAAAGAGGAGAAAAATTGCCAAAACCTTGGAGTTACATAGCCCAGAAATTTATTGAATATTTGCTGAAATACATTTTGAATAGAACTGTTCAGCTTGCTTGGTTTTGCTGCTCCCATGACAGATCATTAACAGATGTACTGAGCTGTAATCACCAATTAGGAATTTTTATGTATGTAAGTGTTAAGCATGGGATTGCAAACTCCTTCTGGACAGATCTGTGACTAGGAACCTTCCTTTCAAAGGATCCTATTTGTGTAAGTTTTTGCATCAAAGGATATTTAGAAGAGCCTTTTACATTTTGGTCTTTTTAAAACAGTAAAACACTTCAAGTATTTGCATTTGAAGTTTTCAATACTGTAAAACATTTAGTCCAGAGTGTTTGCAATGGGGTTTCTAATTTTTCATGTGGTCTCTCTTCTAAGTATTCCAGAACATTTAGTCTTCAGTTTTGGCTTCCATTTCCTCGGCATCATCATCCCCATCCACTTCAGCATTTTCCCTCTCCAATCTTTCCAACTGCCTTGCAAGCTCAGTCTCATCTGTGTCAGTAACCACCTTAGGCTGAAAAAAATCAAACCAAAACACGTGGTAAACAGTCAAAGAAACATCACATGTATTTGTAGACTCTGATTCCACATAAAAAGCAAGAGATAAAATATATCCTGAATTCATACAACAAAACTCAGACAGTTAGAATTTTTGGCCATTTGTTTATTTAAGGAACATGGAAGTTCAGGTTTGTTTTTTTCTTTAATACCTTTTCGCTACAATTTCTTGTAGAGTTACTGATCTTGCTCTACTTTAGAAATATTGCAAGGAAGAAAATTGTATTTTAGAATGTAATTTGTTCTCACCTCCATCTGCACATTAAAGACTCCTCTCTTCTCCTCAATTTTTTCTTTAATTACAGCCATGGCTTGATTCAGAACAGACAGTCCTTCAGTTCTCTCCAGTGTTGTAGTAGTCATCACATAACGAGGAGGGGCTATCAGATTAATCTATCATGTTGTAGGGATTGGAGGAAAAAAGCAAACTCAGTAACAAAGCCAAAAATGATATGTTGATATGTCTATTTAGATAATACAATTAAAGGTGTTACAACACGTACTATTTCTTATGATGACTGAATAAGTAATTTTTTTCTTTTGTTACAAGAAACTACTATAAGAATTTTCAAAGAAGGGAGTACTTTCAAGTTTTTTTAAAAACACTTATTCAGTAATACACTTAATATCCTCAAATTGTTGGGGAAGAAAAACCAGGCCTGGCTACAGTAGCCATTCTATCAACAGTCAAACATAAGTGGAGCAAACTTTCCTATTCTTATACAATCTTATACCTGAAAATAAAATGCATTGCTCCCTGTTTAAGGCTGCATAAAAGGAATAGGAGGTATGTAGTGTGCCAATACTAGATTTCAACAAATTGAACAGAATAAATAGTTTCTGGAACTTTGAAAGCCACTGCACAGTTATAGGAACAACTGTCAGCAGACAGCTGAAAGGAAGTGTGTTACAGACCTGCTAGAGAAGAACTGGAAAGCAGGCACATATGGTTCCCCACGCTCACTTAGGTGATTGAGACAAGAGCAATTGCATGCTACTGGTACCTGAGGGCATCAGAAAAGTTTGCTTTTGATTCCATTATTAAGACTGGCACTTACTTTAATGGGCATGTTCTCCGTGGAACAGTTCAAGCCAGCTCTCAAAGCTTCTTTTACTGCATCTATGCCTTCATAACCATAACAGGCCACCTCAATATCTAGGATAGAGAAATACAAATAATGAAACTTTAAGGTTACCAAAAACTGTAAAATCTTTAAAGCTTTTTAACTTTAAATCTTTTTAGCAACCAGTGTTTATCCACAATGAGAGCCTCAGTAGCTCCCAAATCTGAGGAAGGTATTACACTTCCTTGATTTGTAAGTTGAGGTAAAGGTGTTCATAAATTCTTCAGACATATAACATTTTATATTGTGCTTTGAAAAGCCAGGATACAAAATTATACACCCACATTCAGTCACTTCTCATCCAATAAATTCAACTGGAATGATTATGTATTTCACATGGAGAGATGAAGATATAAAAGCAATAAATACCAGAGAAAATGAAAGATCAAGAAAAGTGAAACTTGAAAAGGAACACATGCACAAGTTTATGGAATTCTCTCAGCAATTACAACAGAGGCAGAGAGGCATCACTCGAGGAGCATTAACATTTCTTGTTAAAAGGTAAGTTATATTAACATAAAATGATAACTGGCTACAGCTTTTTGTAGATGTTTGGAAATTTGTATCTGTAATACCATGATCAGTGTAAAGACAAAGA
This sequence comes from Manacus vitellinus, assembly GCF_001715985.3. NCBI lineage: Eukaryota > Metazoa > Chordata > Aves > Passeriformes > Pipridae > Manacus > Manacus vitellinus. The sequence continues at coordinate 9,666,481 of NW_021940750.1, forward strand.
TTTCTTTATGTATGTAACAGTGGTACAAGACTAAGCTACAAAGAAGTTGGTCTCAGTTCCAAGTGACTCACAGCAACCTGCTAATTCTCAGCTATCAGAAACAAGTTCATAGAGGTGCATTTCAATCAGCCTTAGGATGAGAACAGAAGCCAATGGTAAATTTCTACACTTGTCTTGATGACAAAATGAACAGTGACTTAGACCATCAGAACAAAATAGGTACCACGAAGGAAGTAAGAACACACGCTCATCAAGTAACTTTATTTTCAAAACTAATGAAGTGCTATTCATGTTAGCAATTTCATTCTTCAGGGCAGTCAAATCCTACTTACATTTTTGAAGCCTATGTTAAGTCCTGGCAGCCTAAAGTAATAGGGAATTTTTCATGACCTTACTTTTTGTACTCTCTTCTTGACTTCAGTGTCATGTGGATAAGGCTTATCTTTTCTCTCCACAGTAATCAACAAGTGTTAATGCTCTACAAAATATCCTTGCAGAGCAGAGGCAATTTCACAATCTGGGTAAAAATATGACTCTGATACACTGACTATCTGTTTAACAGCAAGTGGCTGTTCAGCCAGATTTACAGTTTTGAAGTATGTCTTCCTAAGTAATGCAGTCCTGTGCTTTTTCTGCCCATAGTGAATTATTAAGAGACACAATTAGCTCATACGCTTTGTGAATACATCAGAGGTGTGCTAGGCTTGAGCTGATACATTCCTCTGAATGATTTGCAATCAACCAGATTGAAATACCATTTTAATATGTCCATGGACAAGTGGCTAAAATATATGCTGTAGCTGTAGTGACAGAGATCAAACATCCTGTCAGGGAATCAATTAATTTAAAACTCTGAATAACAAAAAAGAATATTGTAGATGCAGCAATAACTATAAAATATTTAAGTTCATTGTGTGCCAATGCAATATATCATGACTACCACTTTGTGTCCCAAGGAATCCACAGTTCTGGAGGAAAAATAAAAGCCAAACCACCTTGTACTTTGGGGTAGAACCCACAGAGACATTTTGAAAGCAATCCTTTAATAAGGTGTCTTAATTCTGAACAGTTCCACTCAAATATCAGCATTACAAACCACTACTTTTAACTGGATTTATAGTTTGTGACAAGATACACTAACTAAGTGTCAAGATGTGTTCAATGAGCATCTGGGAAGAACTCACCAGCTCGGATTTTGACTGCTTGTGGTGTCAGACGTCTGTTAATATTGTCAATCAATACACGTCTCTCTTCCTCTGTCAGATCCAGGCTATCCAGGATTGCAGGGTCTCTGAGCCAAGCAAAGCAATGTTACAGAAGTTATACTGGAGTGGAATATAACACAACATTAACTTCAGGGACTATTTCTATATTCTTGCAAATAATCCTAGATATTTGCTAGGCAAACAAAACAGGGAAGTTTCTAAAGAGTTCATTGAAACACTGGAAGAAAATAAATACGCCTATTTTCAAAATATTTTCTATTGGCAAACAAAGCAGATAAGTACCTTATTCAATCTGTTCCTGGAAGGAATCATCTGAATGATTTTTAAGGTTTTTAAAAGCAAAGGAATGACATCTGTCCACCTCCATTTGTATATGATACATGGAATGAGACAAGTATCTATTGATACTCGATATTTAAGTTTCCTCCAATATGAAGATAAACCCATATCACATGAAAGCGAATCCATGATAAATTTGGGGGTTTGAATTATTTTAATGTTTCAAACACAAGATTTTTGTCATTCTACAAAGTAACCTATACTCATTCCATGTTATTCTGTCCTCCTTTTTAACAGTAACTGGATCAGACAGATACTTATCTGCTGGCTACATTCTTGGTTAAAGAAAGGATAAAGGATCTTTAAATTGCAAGCTAATAGTTTAAAATTCAGAGATCACAAAAGCAAACTCCTCTGCTGTTCACCAGTATAAATCAGCAGTTCTTGTTTGAAGAAGTGGTGTCAATTTTCTATTGCTGTATTAAACGTATCCCAAATATATCTGAAACTGAGAACATAACCAAAAAACTCCTCACAAAACCCGTTGCTGTTCTGCAGAGACAAGAGTGGCAGTTTTCTGAAAAAAATACCAGACCACCTACAATATTACCAGCAGGCAAACATGAAACAAAATGGCCCAAAAACCAGATGCAGTAACAGAGATTGGTCTCTGCTGCTAATACATCATCATCTTTCATGTTTTTGTATACTAAATAGAGATAGTAGAAGGGCCAAACAAGCAAACAGAATCAAAAAATATGACAGGTTTAACACATCAAAATATGAACCTGTATGGCAGAAGTGATTTATGTGACATACAAATTCTGATTTACAAACGATCCTGTTAAATCTTCAAGTTACTTTCATAAGCTCTTGGTAGGCTTTCACCAAATAGGTCCCCAGTGTTTAATTTTTTACTAATCAGAAGGTAAATATACTTTCCAATTTTTGCTGTCTAAAACCCCAAAACACTAATCATCATGAAAGGAACAGTAAGTCAAATTCTTAGAGGGAACACTAAACCTCATGCAGCACTTCAGCAAGAATAAGAAGGCACCAATATCCACATTTTTCTGCTCTATTGTTATATGTTTATGTAGGAGCACAACATGAACAAATAAAAATTGCAGTCCATTGTCAGAAATCTTAAGGCATTATTGATGGAAAGATGTTTTGAGAACAGACAGCTTCAGAAGTTTGTGCTCCAAACTGAATAGCAAATGAGCAACAAAAGGCCTGCGCTCAGGAATTTTCCTGAGTACAAGAAAACCTAAAACAGCCAGTGTAACTATAGGGTGGTTATTTTTCTTCTGGTATACAGGTGTTTAACTAAGTACTTATCAGGTAAGAGTTATCTGGAATTCCTTTTACAGCACTGTATCCAGATTTGCCCTTTACCAATGAATTTGTTCTCATCAGAAAATTATTACTATATGAAACAAAACACAGTCTAAACGAGGACACAAGCTGTCTCTTCCTCCAAAACACAGAGATGGTTTTAAGCTATTTAAAAATACCATCAAGTGCCCTCCTACTTCCTAAAGTCAACACAATTTCTGAAACTTTTATTACTGCCATCTAGCGCTCAACTCCAATTCATGTGGCATAAAAGAGTAAAACTAAAAATGTTTATTGAGAAATCTAGTTTTGGATTGGCAGTTTCACAACAGATTCTTTAGAGGGAAACCAAATACTTTAATTCTGAAAGAAAATTACAATATCAGACTATTAAAAATATAAAAGCAATCTATCTCAGTATATATTTCCTTAGCATCACAATTTTCATCTCTTTCTGTTAAAATTTCCATTTCTAAGTTCATGATCCCATTCTTTAAGCTTGGAAGTGTAGAGAAGTAACAAGCCAGTTCGTTGCATTTAAAAAAGAAATTGTCACTCTTTCACTGCACAGGCAGTGGAAGAGTGACAATCAGCCCCGAGCAGAAATATCTTCAGACACAGAGCTAGATATTTCTGATAAAATCTGCTTGGGATAGACAAATTCTGACAGACAAACCAAAATCAGTGCTTTTTCCTGTTAGAACTGTCACAGACTCATCTGTAGCAATAAAAAACAGGAATTGAAAAAAAATCAATAAGACAGAGAAACCTACAATAAGCAACTGGAAGACTGATAAAAAAATTTACTAGATTTACTTGATCAGTATATTCTCAATACTGACTCTGGGAAAGGAACCCACACAAAACAACCCAAAAGAATGTGATGATAGTTCTATTTCAGGAAACACTTCTCTGCAATTTGAAATAAGCCCCTAGAAGTATAAAAGGTGTCCTTACGAGACTGCATGCTTGAATGCATCGTAAGCACCATATCCCGGTCTTTTGTACTTGTCATCAAATACCCAGGCAGTTCTCTGGAACAGACTCTCAAGCTGCTCATCCTTAGTGTACTCCAAGACTTCAGCAACATGGCGAAGGATGCTGTAAACCTGGAACAAGGGAGTGTACAAAAACCAAAATAAATACTGAAAACAGACAAAAATTTGTGCTCAGAAGTGCTAAGACCATACAGCAGTAAGGATGGGAGACTGAAACTATGTGTGTGCCTTTTCAATAAACAGTTGCCACAGTGTGCTAAACCAGCCTATACTTCTGGGTTTAAATAAAATCATTTAAATATACCCCTTTACATCATAAATTTTCAACCGACACCTTTCTTGATCTATTCATTAATTAAGAAGCAGTTTACCAAAGAACTCATGGACAGATGAACTGCTTATATATCCTTGCATGCATAAATGAAAATCAGAGTATGCCTAATACACAAGAACAATACTTTATTTTCATATTATCTTATGTCTGTGCATTTTGGTCATTCAAGAAAGAAGCCGGAAATACACAGTGCCTGAATACAGACACGCAACTTACAGTCTTTGATTTTGTGAATTTGTCTTCACATTTGATTGCCTCCTCTGGAGATACTCTTCTTTTGGACAAGTCAATATAACCTATTGAGGAAGATGATTTTTGAAAGTGTCAGCCATAGTGCAAATTAAGTCTGACTGCTTCAAGAGAAACTCATAAACACTCTGGCTCAGGATTCGCCCCTTGCCTACACTATCCCTCTATGTTGCAACAGAAAGTAACAAGACCAAATCTCAATGGATTTGAACTAATTGTGACCCAAATTAGGATATAAAATTTTTCTTTCAATTGCAAATACTTAAAATAGCAAATACTTTGTATGGTGTTTCTTTAAATTACTGCCTTAAATGTTTTCTCTGCAGATTTTGAACAAATTTTCATAATATCTCAGCAATTTGTGATCCATTTGTATGTTGCTGTACATAGTTTGGGAAAAAAAACATAGCAGCATACAAAGAAGCAAGTTTAATGCATATTTTTGTAGTGTTCAATGCAATATCAGTCAAGGCTGGCACTCCACCTGTTTAGCTCTGAACGGTTTCCTAATAAAATAGGCTTGGCCTGAAATTCGGACTCCCTTTTGGGAGAAACGCCCATGTAAAAAATTCTTTTGAACCACCTCTTCTAAATTTGAAAGGGCCTTCACTTATTTCTCACAAATTATAGGTTCCTCCATGTATTCAATAAAAGACCACTAGGTGAGTTCCAGATGTGTTTCTCTGTTAGTATGAGAATAAAATTAACTTGTAAAACGAAATATTCTTTCATTAGAGATGTTGGAAAACTTATTTCACTTCAGATCTGTCTGAAATAAGTTTATGTTTGTCTTTCTTTCTTCTCTGCTTTTTCTTACCCTGTCATTTATTACTGAATTTCAGAGTTAACTGCAGTTTCAGAAGTATTCTAGAAAAGCCTATTACTTGAGAAACATCACACCATCAGTAACACTTCTAGGAGATGTGCTCAGTCTTTATTATTTCTTTATACCTGGATATAGATTTTAGAGATTGCATGGAACAGTATTATCAAAATCCAACATCTTCTAAATAGAAAATATATTTAAAAATTTTATCAAAGATTCAAACGTTTGAAAGTTAGGAAGGGACAAAGCTGCTTGTACAATATCAGCTCGCACCCTACAGAGGTAATGTGGCACAATAATTACATACTTGTCATCTATTTTATTGACAAGGTTTGAGACTTGTTAACAAACAGGACAGACTGCGAACACTAAATGCTTAGCATCTAGATTTTTATCTCTACAGCATATGATCCTTCTCTTTGGTTAAGACTTGAAGATATCAAAAGAAAATTCCACTTCACTTTGGTTCATTTACTGAGCTGGTGAGGACCCACTTGAGCAAATCTTTACTGACATGAATCACTTTCATTAAGCCAATTCCCAAAGAACATAGAGGACCAGAAGAATGATCATAGGTATCAGATGGCACAATGATGGTCTGTTTTGCTTAAGTGCCCTAAAAATAAGTAGCCCTGATAAAACCCACAAATACCTAAACCGCTTAGTTTATCTCTATTTCTCTCTATGAATTCAATCTTGATATACCCACAATATCCCCAAATACCTTTCTCTTTGTCAACCCTGATGACCACAACACATTCATTCCTCCCGATGCGGATGAGTTTGTTAATGGAACGAATCCGTCTCCTGGACAGCTCACTGAGGAGGATCATGCCCTCAATGTTGTTGTATTCCAGCAGGCTGACGTAGGCGCCCATCTCAGCAATGGAGCGGACGTTGACCATCACTACATCTTCCACCTCTGGAAATTTATGCTGGTAGAATCTACAGCTTAGTCCCGGCATTCTGGAATTCAAGCACAAACCCCAAAGATGTTATTTCACAGCACATCACTGCCTTCTCCTACAAACATGGCAACAAATCAGCAAAGACAGGGGAGGACAGAGAACAACACCAACACAAAAGATTGCAAATCAGGATAAGGTTTGTGCTCAGATTTTAATAGAAATTACATAATAAATTAACTAGTATTTTAAGTAGTATTACCACGATCATTTGCTAAGATGCCAAATTTTTTGCACTAAAGTAGAAAAAGTTTGCTACCCAGACCTCATTATCCACTTCAACTGCTGTACTACCTAAACACAGCACACTGGAGAGGCTTCAAGTGGTGGAAAGCTGGCACTTGCACTCATCTAAATTCACAAGGTTGTGTAACATTTTCAATCGGCTTGTAAGAGCAGGAGGACATGGGAGAGAAGAAGCCTGCAGTGCTCATGAAGGTTTTTGTGTGCACATAATAAGACAGCATGTGAGGTTAAGAAAATAAGAGGCAGAGGGAAGTTTCTGTAGTACTGAGGAGGAGCAGACTCCAGAGGATGACTTTCTACACTCAGCATAAGATGTTTGGGATAATCCTGTAAGACCTGCTCCAGAGGCCAACTGTCAGCAAAGAAAACAAAGGCATTAATCAGAACAGAACTAGCCTAGCCTGAATGAAGTACTAAAAAACAAAAAAAAA
>NW_021940750.1:9675192-9743034 GCF_001715985.3 Manacus vitellinus
TTTTAGGCTCCACATCAGCTCTGTCAACCCTCAGAGGGCCGTGGAGGGGTCCGGCACAAACATGCCGGGTGTGGTATTTAAAATCATGCCATTACGCAAACCTGACTTAAAAAAGAACATTTTGTAAAATGCGTGGGTAAAGGGAAAATGGACAAATCGAGCCATAGCTTCCCTTAACTTTGCAACAGACGATACTGCTGTGCGAGAGGTTGGCCATAAAGCATTAAAAAAGAAGGAAGTAAAATGCTCAAAGTGTAGTGGACAGTCAGGTAATTTTCCAGATCCTGACAGCAGACTATTTGTCATTAGATCATATGTCTTCTGACAAGGCTTACAAAGCTGCCAACATTGGAACAAACACAGTTGAACAAAATTGCTGTTTTAATAATGCTGTTCAGTTTCTCTTTAGAACCCTCCAGGACAGAAAGACTTTGCTTTAACATGAAAGGCTGTTTCAAATCTTGCATAAAAAGTGGGTTGATGCCTGCATGTAATCTTTATAAAAACATGCCTTGCAGGACAGAAAACCTCAAATGTAGAATAATAACTATTCCCCCGTGTGTGAGCTCAGGACAGTTTATATGGAAAGATTAATACATTAAATGGTAAAGGTTCTGTTTTGAAACTTAGTTCAGGAATAAACTGTTACATACACAGAAATGAATTATTGCATACACTTAAGTCATCTGGTCTCACTCCTGCTCTTTGGTAGCACTCTTTTCATTCAGTTTGCTCGTCCAAGAGGGGGCACTTCAGTTGCTTTTAAAAGGTATCTGGTTTTGTGGGCTAATATGCCACTGTGGCAGGAGAGTGTTCATGTAGAAAGGCTTAATATTTACAAGCATTGCTTCAAAGGAGGTAATAGACCAATAATGTGGCTGGTGTTTCCAGAGGAATGTAAGTTAGAATGGTAAAATAAAGATGGCCTGTGTTTGCAACAATTAATTTTGTTAACTGACAGAAGAGAATTTCACAAGGATTGCTTTTTTTGTTGTTTTTGTTTTTGTTTTTGTTTTTTAATTTTTTTAATCTTTATGAAGTGGCTTGCTGATGTGAGCCTCTTCTGTGCTGGATATCATCAGTTCAGAAACTGCTCATTCTCTTTGAGAGTAAACAAGATGTTGTTTAGTGCACTCTCAGAGCCGGTGAAATCTTACTCAGACTAGAAGGTCGGCCAGTCTCTGGCAGGTGGTGAACAGAAGGAACAAGTTAGTTCAAGGTTAGTTCAAGACACCTGCTGGTTGGAAAAGTAAAGTTGCCTTTTTACTCCGATTGTTTTTAATCATAAACATTCATAAAGTGTTTGTGGTTTTCAGTAATAAGTATTTGGTAGATGCTAATAGAGCTATTCTCATCACATGCCAGTAGATGTGGACAGTAACGTGTAGCTAGAATCTTAGTTATACTTACTTTTTCCAAGGTCAGAGTGGAAGTAAGAACTTGAGTGTTGTCCTTTGTGCACAGTGGCTGCACAGTGGTAGCTTAAGTTAGCACAGCTTGTCCTTTTTGTAGTATAACTCCTGCTATTCTAGTTAACTTAAATCAAAAAGATTCTTCAGATTAAAAGATACTCTAAGCAGAGAGGGAAGCAAGGTTTGGATCCTTCTTCAATGCATAATTTCATACAAGGAACCTTCAAGAGTGCTATTAATAGAAAGGATATGCAAAACTACAGATAACTCACTAATATACCTCTTCAATTGTTACTGCCTTTGATTGTCTTAAATAGCTTGTAAATCTCCTATGCAGCATATGAAGATAAGGAATCCTTGTACTTTCTGACTTTCTTCAAACCAGAATGTACAACTGCTGTATCCTCTTGCTCTATAAAATCAGAACACAGCATCAACAGTTATGGTCACATGAAGAATTTGCTGTGTTGTCTGATTTTGAGAAGGTGACACAGTGGTAAAAGAGCTTAAAAGCAGTACCAGTGTCACACTAACAGTGGGCTTTTGGGGTAGTTTGATTTCTGGTACTTGTAAGACATCAAGAAAAATGAAAACTCTTATTACCTATTATGGAAGTGCTGAAAAATGTCTCATCAATTTTCCATGATCTTTGACTTTACAGATAATAACCTTGTAGTTCTCATTGATGATGGAGATAAATATAATAAATTCCCTTGACTTTAAACGAGAACGTGAAACCCTATCCTGAAGTGGCCAACCTGCTCTGCTGCAATGATGTTTCTTGATTGCTTCATAATTTCAGTCACATCCACATCAGAAAACTTTGCATAAATTTTTTCCTAATCCCTTCAGATGATGCAGAACATTTTTCTTTATTCCTCTGTTTAACAGGGCTCAGACCATCATGAAGGCTCGTTTAAAAGGAGCCCAAACAGGTCGTAACCTCTTAAAAAAAAAATCTGATGCTTTGACACTTCGATTCAGGCAGATCCTTAAAAAAATTATTGAGGTAGGTAAATTCCTTTGTTTGGCTTGCTTTATTTGAAATCTGTCCTTTCAGTTTTGCATTCCTGTTCTGATGACTTCATTAGGTAGGCTGGAACATAGAACAACTTTGTGGATAACCTGTTTTTTGTAAGCGAGACTACTGAGGACACATGAGCAGTATTACGGGGGTTTTGGCTGCAGTGATATAGAAACTTTGGAAGACTTAATATTCTTCACCTCTTTCCAGACAGTCTTAGGTTCTGCTTTGGTTTGTGTTCCAAGTTCCTTATCATCTCTTCTACATTATGGGGACTTTGCTCTGATGCTGCCAAATAGTTTAGGAGTGGTTTTAACATGTTCTGTAGCCCCATTTTTGTTGCTTTATCCAGCTTAAGAGTATACTGCAGATCTATAATGTTTCCTGCATGACTAGGTACACTAGCAAGCAGAAGTTTTGTCCAGATTGAACTTGTTCCTTTATGAGGAAACAGAGCCCTGCTTCTTTCTCTGCAACACGGATGACAAATCTAAGATACACAGTCGAGCCTAATATGTCTTGTGTTCCACCATGCCAGATGGGTTTTAGCTGTACTGGTTTGGCTGTGACTGCTACAATATCCATGGTTAGCAGTAGTGCTTTGTTGCCATGCTGTAGACAAGTTCTCAGCACTCTGTATCATTGTTTCCTACAGATTGTCTAACACACAAAGGCTGTTGTTTCTCAATAGCATGTTTTTTAACTACAAGGACTACAAATCTGTAAAAACTGGGAAAAAATGGAGTAGGAGGAGAGTGCAGCTTCACAAAGCTGCATACATCTGTATGTTGAAAAACAGCTTCACCTTTCTCATAGTATTCCATACAAAGTGAAGAAAGAGTGTTTTCCTAATGAGCCACTTTACTGTTGTGATTTAACCCCCATGTAATAGAATCTTATGATTATGAAGACAGGCAAATCTTTTGCTGGATCAGTGAAATAGCTGAAGTATTATTTTTTTTTGCCAGTCACCTGGGAATTACAATTTGCAGTTTAAAGTAAGCTATCTACATAGAACTTTCTCACTCTCTTCAATTTCTTTCAGTTTTCTTCTTGTTATGCTGTTAGTTATTTATCCTGGAAAAGGAGTAATGATATGCCTTGTATTTGCTGCCTTTTTTTTTTTTTTAATTTTTTTAAACAGACTAAGATGCTGATGGGTGAGGTGATGAGAGAAGCTGCATTTTCACTTGCTGAGGCAAAGTTTACAGCAGGAGACTTCAGGTGAGGATTGCTGAGCTTGTAGATGTCATACCCATGGGAAAGAGCGATTGACAAATTATTATTTTCTCTTTTGGAAAAAGTAAAGTTCTTAAATACACTTTAAAAAGAAAAAAAAGACAGTGGACAAGGTAGGACAGGATGAACTGAATTCCCTTAGCTAAAGGTGGGAGACATCACTGCAGGAGAGAGATAAGTTCCATGATGAAAACATAGACTCCATTGGAAGCTAAACAAAGTGGAAAGACTAACTGAATTTACCTAAAAGTCTTTGATTTGAGAAGGTGTTGAATTCTGCAGCTTGGAATCAAATATGCAGGGAAGTGAGAATTTATAGCAGAGTATTGTGGTATTTGTTAATTTGGTTTTGCTTGTGAATTTGAGGGACAGGTGTAATGTGTGTTCTCCCAGAAAGTCACACAGTGATTTTACCAGTTGTTCTAATCTCCTGTCTCATTGACCTCTTGTCTCCCTAGGGTTCATGAGGGCTGTATGCCAGAGGGGAAACAAATCTTTTTCCTCTAGTAGGATATTTTTAATTGTATTTAAATAAATTACAGTTCTGTCCAGGGTGTTTGTGTAATTCATTCAAGGGTGCACAGACCTTGTGAAATAAAGTTGGAGAAGTGTTAATGATTCAGCTGATGGTACTACCAACTGATGGAGAACTGAGTGATCAGACACAGGAGTAATCTGTGTGCTGCTGAAGAAAAGTCTTTTTGGCCTTTCATTTGGATGTGGTGCTGTTCTGTTTCCTGTCCTAACTAGTCACAGTGTTTAGCTGTAAACAGTAGTCAGATTCCACCCTGTAAAGTAAACTGGACTTAGGCAGAAGAGTTAGCCAGTGATGTATTCTTGGAAGACCTTGAGATACTTCAGAATTTTTCAAGATTAATTGTTGTACAAGCTCAAGTTTATTTATGTCCTAGTCAGTGGTAAACATACTCACTGATGTTCTGAAAGAACAAATACATACAAACTAAAATGAACAAAGTGTTGTGGCCTTGGTCTGCATTAAAGCCTTGAAATTTCTTGACTTTTATTGGGAAAAAGGTCTCACGGGTTGATTAGACTCGATGTTATTAAAATAATTTGCCAGATCACTGGCTAGTTTTAGCTATGCTTTATATACTTGGTCTAAGATATTTTTAAAGTTACATTCACAGACTCTGTGTCTTTTACATTTCCAGACATTGCTGGAAACCTATTTCTTTCAAAGCTTCTGTGTTAGCTTCAAAGTCTGTACAATGAATTGCACAGAGAACTGAGCTGACAACAATTTCCAGGTCTTTACAGCTATTTGGTAACTGCTTCATCTTGTATATAATGATGACTTAATGAACTACTTCAGCTTTCCTGTATGTTTTCTTCCTTACAGTACCACTGTGATCCAAAATGTGAACAAAGCACAAGTCAAGATCAGAGCTAAGAAAGACAATGTAGCAGGTGACTTTTCCAGGCCATGAGTGTTTTGACTCAAGGGAATTGTGGAAGGACACTTGGAAGTATGCAGGAATGTATCCAAACGCTGTCTCCTTGTCTTTATTTCTCTTATTTATCTAACAGTAGGAACACTTGTAATTGGTTAGGGGTTTTTTCACATATAGTGTATGATTTTTATAATTAGTTATTTGCCTCATAAAATTAAATGAATGTGTGTAAATGAATGTGTCCAATTTCTAGATTTTTGGACAAAGTATAAGTTCCATAGAGCTTTACTGAAAAATAGATTGGGAAATTAAGTACCAAAATTAAATAAATTTCAGGCAATTAAATATCAGCAATTGTCTATGAAGAAAACAAAAAAGATGACTGAATGCTTAAAATATATTCCTTAAGTAAAGGGAATACTTTACCAAACAGAAAGATAATAAAACTGAACAAACTGGAATACTTCCCTGAATTTTTCAGGGTCTAGATCTCTGTGATCTCAACACAATTCAGAAGTTCTGTGTTATATGTGAGCACCAGCATGACCCAATCGTTCCAAGCTATATAGGAAGATTTTGAAAAATAATCTTACATAATTGGAAGCAAATGGGTGTAAAAGTGATTTGTACTTAACAAATCTGTAGCCCTTTATGTCTCTTACATTTTTGTTCACTCCTGTCAGGTGTAACCTTGCCAGTTTTTGAGCATTACCAGGAAGGAGGGGACAGTAAGTACAAACCAAGTGTATTTTTGTCTTGCACATATTTACACAATTCCATGCTAATACAAAAATACTTGTCATGTCTTGATGGTAGTAAGTCAGTTTACATCATAGGCGTGGCTTTACTTCCTTCCTTTGCTGCTTTGCCCTGTTCCTGTGACGTGGAAGGATTATTAAGGACTGCAGTGGATTTTACTTTTCTAAATCAGTGACTTTTTCAGATGAGAAGACTTGTCTTTAGGTACCAGATTTTGAGACTGCTAAGTCTTACTGTGGACATGCACAACAATGATCTGTAGTAACATAAACCACTATAGAGATAATCTGTTAATGGGCAAAGGCTTTAGCTTCTCACTTGCTGAGCTGTTTGTATTGCTGTAAAGTATTAAATTTTATCTAGTAAAAAAATACTATAGTAGCAATAGTAACAAAAGTTATTTTTTTTCAGGCTATGAGCTGACTGGCTTGGCCAGAGGTGGAGAACAGTTAGCTAAGCTGAAGAGGAACTATGCCAAAGCTGTGGAGCTGCTTGTGGAACTGGCCTCCTTACAGGTTGGTGGGAAGAAAAAAAAGAAGGGCATCATTGATTCCTCACTTTTCTGAAAAGAAAGTAGCATGTCTCAGTAAGTGTAGCATATTCTAATCTCGGTGCTGTACAAAGTTGCAAACCTTTTTCAGCCATAAAACAATTACCACTTCAAAGAAGGCCTTATTCCTTAATACTAGGAAGAAACTTTCTTTGGAGAGTGGGTAACTGCTGATGTGAAGTGTGCTAGTGACATTAGTAGAAAAAAAATTCTGCTTCTCTCAAGGACATAGTCTGTAAAGCTACATTACAGACTTGGCTTTCAAGTGCTATTCAGTTTTCCGTGAAGAATTGATTGAAATGCTGAATTTGTCTTGTTATGTATTAATTATTTAATCCTGTTCCATCAGACGTCCTTTATTACTTTGGACGAAGCCATTAAAATAACAAACAGACGTGTGAATGCAATTGAGCATGGTGAGTATTTTCCATTTGGAATGCATAACATTTTTCTGTCTCCATGCAAAATGAGGATCAGGGTCATGGAAGCCACTCATTTGACCTCTTGCTTATTAGTAGAATTTCTAAGCAGTTCAAGAACTCTTTCTAGAAAGCATTACAATGAAACATATTGCAAGAAAGAAAAAAATGAAAAGCCCAGTAGAATGGAGTACACATAGATAAATGAATATGCAAACATAAAAAAGTAATCAGGAAACTGTATTGAGAACCTAAAGGACAAAAGTTTCACAAACACATTCTGGAATCTCTGCTAATGACTTTAATTGGTCAGGTCTGTTGACTAGAGGCAAAAGATATGTTTCTAAGTGTTAAGATGTTCCAATAGCTAGCATAATAAACTTTAAATAATTTCAAAATAGATTTAACTTTAAATCACTTTAATAAACTTTAAAATTGTAATACTGTTGCCCAGTGAGGAGCTGTTGACTTTTTTTTGATTTTGGATGGAACAGTCTTTATGTCAATACCCTGGTATTTTTCTTTGATGTGAATTCTTTATCCTTCCTGTTCTTGTTTGTAAATTTAATTCTTGCCCTTTCTTAAGTAGTACTTCAACCAGAATATTGCTGTGATTCCTTTTGCTGCAGTGTTTGATTATTTCAAGTTCCTTTCTGAGTTTTTGATAGCTCAGATTTAATCATCTTTGCGTGTACGCAATAACTTATTTCAGTCTGTGTTTCTAAACCGTCCTTTTCAGTACTGTTTTCCATAGACTGGTTCCTTTGAACATGCAGGCCTTAACTGCAGCTTATCATCACTCTCGAGAATTTGACTTAGAAAAGGTTTCCTCTGCATTCTTCCAAATAACACTGGTAGTGCTGATAACAGCTTTCTCCTTTCAAAAAGGGACTGACACATAGCTTGTCCAGTTGGGTGTTAAAGCTGTGTTTAGTGTCTTATCTCTTCCCTTGTGATACTGTTATATTTGAATATTTGTTTTCATGATGGCCTTTTTAAACCTAAATAATTCTGTGAGTAAAAGTGCTATACTGAAGTTTCTGAAAGAATGTGATGGAAGAACATAGTTTTAATTCAAATTTAGCCCACCTCTTGCAGGGATTTTTTTAACCACTTCCATGGGAAAAACGAACCTTACTAACAATCAGGGATCAGTGCTTACTGATTTCATTGCATTTTTAAAAGAACACGCTGTGGGAGATTTTATGATGTTCAGAGTCCCAGCTTAGTCCTGGACTTACTAAAGAAAACAATTCTGTGTACTTGTCCATCAGAAAATAGTATGATCTTCCACGAAAGACATAAATTTCCCCTTGTCAAAATAATTAGTAGATTGACTTCAAACAACATCTGTGCACTCCGTTATATAACTTCCTGGCTAATATAACAGCAGTCCAAAAACTTCTTTATTTATGTTTCTAGTGATTATTCCCAGGATCGAGCGTACTCTTTCTTACATCATCACAGAACTGGATGAACGAGAACGAGAGGAGTTCTACAGGTAAACATCTAGACTAGACTGGTCTCTTTCTGAAATAGACCATTCCTCAGAAGAGACTTAGGAGAACTCTTCACCAAATCTGGCAACAAACATTGTTAAACAGGACCTCATTCTTACTGCATGTCGAGTTTCCAGAGCTGGGCACTTGGGCATCTGTAATTATTTGTCTGAAACTTGTAAATGAATCCCTACCACTAAGTTGCACATAGCTGTCATCATTCTGCCAGAGGGAATGATGTGATACAGTACACTGAGGTGTTCTGCCTTAAAGACACCTCTGCTATAGAGGTCAGTGTTCTGGGCTACCTGAAGCAAATAATGTCAAACCTGAAATGAACGAAAGAGGAATTAACTTCATTAAAGACAAACGGAGCAGTGTTTAGAGTCAAAAATATAATTTATAGTTTGGATGAAGTTTCTCAATTACAGCAGCTAGCAATAAAAGCCTTTTATTTTTGCCATTTTGCCAAATTTGCCATTTGTTACAGAATTTTTATTTCCCAGAGAACTTTTCCAGGCAGCTTTATCATATCCAGGTTGTATGGCATCTTTATTGCCAGCCTGTTTTATGAAAATGTATTTGTTTCACAGATAAGCCGCATTTTTCTTCACAGGCTAAAGAAGATCCAGGAAAAGAAAAAAGTATTGAAAGAAAAATCTGATCAAGAACGGGAGCTGCGGAGGGCTGCTGGTGGGGAAGTTGAACCAGCCAATCTCTTGGCAGAGGAGAAGGACGAAGACCTTCTCTTTGAGTAACCCTGCACAGTTGCTGTGTATGGAGCAGGGGGCCCAGAATACAGAATGTCCAATTACAATATAATTCAAGACATGTTGCCTACAAGATACTTATGTGGCTTCTCATTTGGTGTCCAAGTCTTGAGTTGAATGGATTGTGGATTTCTCCTGGGAGATTAGAAATCTGGGAGCTTGACTATAGCATAGGAAGAAAAGGAGAAATGTGTCAGATGCTTTACTGTCATCCAGGCAAGCCTTCTGTGGTCAGCCTGTTTCTTCACTTAGTAACAATGACTTTTGATAGCTATATATTTTGCAGGATGGTGCTGGATTTGCCTAATCAGATTCCTCTTAAATTGCTCCCCTTCCTCATACAAGAGGAGGAAAATGTCGCTTAGGGTGGGAGATGCATGTAATATTCTTTACTGCTGAGCTATTAATGTTCCAGTTGCTTAAAGCCAGTATTGGCACAGCTGAAGTCAAATGCCAGTAAAGGAAGCTCAGTTTTCTAACCTGTTGATGAAATCCACAGTCTTCCGTTATATATTTTTGTTGCACGATTGCTACCATTGGCCTAAAACATCTACCTGTTTAATTAGAGGTTCTGCCAACTAGTGTACTGTCTGTGCTAGAAACAAGTGTAAATTTTAAATGTTAAAATACCCGGCGTTTGGCTCAAGTTGCTAGAAGATGGTGGTCTTAAGAGCTTGTTGTGTTGATTTCAAAATAAAACTTCTGCTTGAAGTTTGAAGGGGTGTTTTCCTAAAGACAGAATCACAGAATCATTTAGGTTGAAAAAGACCTCTAAAATCACTGAGTCCAACCTTTGACTGATCACCACCTTGCCAGCTAGTCCATAGCACTAAGGGCCATGTCCAGTTATTTCTTGAACACAAATGGTTGTGTTCTTTGTTCTTGAAGACATTGGTTTGCAATCAGCAAACCAAACACACCCCAGAGCAAACACTAGTATATTGTCTCTAGTACTACCAGTCTGTTCGAGGTAAGCATCTTGTTTTAAACATGATCCAGCACTTAACTGCAGATGCAAGTAAGTGCAAGGAGATGAATTTCTACTAACACCTTTAAAAGTCATTGTAGAACTGTATGAAGCACAAGGCCTCTTCTTTTTTGAAGCTGAACACAGCACAGCTGAACAGTAAGTCCATACTCTGTTGTAAGATACAGATTAGTTTGAAAGAAAGACATGTTGGACATGTTGTTACCTCTCCCATGGGATGGTGTCAGAAGGAGCACAGGACATCCCCTAGGGCACTGATGGGTCACAGCATGTTTCACACATTCAGCACAGTGGCAGAAAGAAGATCCGGTACGAGAAATAAAATTGTACAGTGATTTATTTTAAATCTAGAAATATTTTACATTTTTACATTAGTGTGCAGTTCATGATGTCTCAAAATACAGAGTGCAGATACATGTATAAAAGTACAAGTGGGGCTAACCACAGGTCTCAGTAAAGTTACCTTAATTATTTAAGGCATGAAACCCCCTATCTAATATTTTGAAAAGTCACATTTAATTACATTCAAAAATTCTTTTATGCAATTCAGCTAACGTTTTTTTTTAATTAAATCTGGACTGGTAAAAATGCAGATACCCTCATTTCAGTCTGATACAGCTCACTACATAACCTGTGATAAAGTCAAAGAGTTTCACCAGTGAAGTCTGCATATTTTCTTTTACTCTCGAGGGAACTAGCACACATTCTTCATTAGAGACAATGATTTCTTACACAAGGTAGTTCCAGGTCCAAACTGACAGCAGACTGACAGCCAGGTACATTATTTCAGTGCTGCTCAAAGCCCTCCTTTCAGCAGGATACATTGCTAACACCGGTTATAAACTATCATAGCACCTCTCTACATGGACGTCAGCAAGTACTGTGTGCCTTGGGAATTAAGAGTAAAGCTGAACTTCAAGCAATATGCTTTAAGTCTACATTCAAAAGCTCATTTGTAAAAAAACATTCTGTACAACATTTCAGAAAAGCTGGGGAGACAAACATTGGTGAAATAATATTAATGGCATGATTTACTGAGACTGATGCTGCCTATGAACACTGAATACCTATGGGACTTCAGCAACCACCTTGAGCTGATTGTGACTGCAAGAATTTAGACAGCACCTATGTAACTTGAGCTAGGTTACCCTTACTCAACACACATTTTACTGCTTCCCACCTTCTTGTCCACCTATGAAACAGTCAATACCCAGAAGCCTAATACATCTGGCAATCATCTTTCTTAATGGGTAGAATCAATAAAGTATATCCAATATACCTGAACATTGTAGTTCTCATAAACTATGGATGAAACTGAGAACATGCCTGCAATGTGAGGCAAAAAGCCATTATTTTGAATATCCATTATTATTTCTAACACTAACTTGAACTAAAGATATTCAAAGTTTGCACCCCCTTTTCTTTCTGAAGGGTCATTACTAATCCCCACTAACTGCTTAATTGCCTTTCAGCCGTAAATACTAATTAAACTAGCAAATCAATTTGCTTTCTAACAAGACAGGAATGCTCTCTATCCTTCCATTTTTCAATACAAAAATGTACTGAATATTTGTTCAGTACCTAGGATAGTTATCTGACAATTTCTTTATATCTGCTCTACACTCTGAGCTCTCTAGCTACAGGTGTGAATTTGTTCCACTAACATTTGAAGAAAGAATATATCCAAGATAGAATGGAAAACATTAACTACTTCTTCATCCTTCAACATTAGACAGGAGTGAACTACACACTGACATAACTCCAGTGTTTTACCTGTAGGAACAAGGAAACACTATGGCTAAAATGAAAAGATATTCACAGTTAAGGTTCTTTGTGCTACCCAAAACCAAAATAGCCAAGATACTACTATTCAGTTAGGGTCAGCAACAACAGCCCTACTGCAGACTTAGTAGTTAAACCTTCACAGCCAGAATAATTTGAGGATGCAGAGATGTTCCCATCTGCTTTGCAGAATGCACCAGGATACAGACAGACCTTGCCTTTTGTTCCCTTGTTTCAAGTTGGTTTTTTTTGTTTGAACCATTAAAAATATTCCCCTTTTTTGTGACTTCTCAGTCAGTTACCAGTGTTTTACACATATTTTCACTGCAGTATTGAGCAAACGCAGGACAATAAGTTGGCTAGTGAATTACAATACTCATAACATAGTAGCTACATTCAGCTATTTGACTTCCAGTTAGTTGTCCATTAGTCCAACAGCCACAACATGAACCATTTGCAGAGATTAAAAAAACACACTGTCTTCCAGTGTTCAGCACATCAGTCTATTTTAGTCAGTATTCTGTTATAAAACATGAGAATTTCAGTTGACTTTCAAGTAGCATGTCTTATAACTATACCTTTTCACAAAAATATAAGCTCCGTCTTTCTAAATATCTCTACAGATCTGTGGAAAACAGTGGCTCCAATCAGTCAATCAGTGTTTTAAAGAAAATATCATAAAAATATCACATCTAAAAGATCAATATAACAGTCATCTTTGGACCTAAAATTACTGTGCAGTTAAATCTGATTTTAAAAGTCTGACTAAAAAGATGCAAGGATTGAAATATTTACATTATACACATTTTCCAATTACAGTGCTATTAGAAAGTGGAATGTCTGAGAATTAAAATATTAACTCAAGCCTCACAGGGCAGCCCCAGATCAGAGCAGCATCTTCATTCTGTGTATTTTTTGGACAGGAGAGGTTTCTCATTGATATTAACATTTTTCACATATATCTCTGCCCAGTGATCTGTAGAATGCTCTTGAACTAGCATCATGTCCCACAAAGTCATTAAGTGTTAAATAATATTCATATTTATAACTATGTGACAGCATGGACTATATATATATACACATAAACACACTTAAAATCTTTGCTGTAAGGGTGACTAGGTTAAAAAAGGTGGATTTATGTATAAAAGTAGCTGCTAGAAAAATCTATCTAAAGCCTTAGAATTTAGTATTGACACAGTCTCCATTTCTAGACCACAGAGAAAGAAAACTTGGACAATCTTTAGATCAGTTAAATTGGCTCACAAGCTGAGTAGCGTATTTTTTGTTAATACGCAATTTCACTGGCAAAGGATGCAGCCACTGAGGTGTAGAGCTCACAGCTCACATGCATTTATACTAGAATTGGGCAGGCCTACACACAACCTCCTTGGAAAGATAGCTAGATTAAAGTCCACTTGTCCCTCGGAACTGCTCTCATCGTAGCCAGGTAGAGGGCACCCACTGGGGTTCTGTGTCAAGCTTGTTTATTAACCGAAGTAATTCCTGATAGGCCTTATCAAGGTCAGAATTCACAATTGCTGTATCAAAGTAGTGGCCATTGTTCTGTTCCATCTCCCTTGTCTTCTCTATGATTTCTCTCAGCTCTTCTGGCTGCAATCAAAAACAGAGTTAGTGTAGGTGTGCAAGCCTCTCACAGTAACAGTGTAGGGAAAGGTAACAACTCAATTTTTTTTACACAAATTCTCATGGTGTTGCTATTGGCTATGGAAAAGTTTACAGTAACACTGAACCATGATACATATTTGAAAGCTAAGGACATTCAAGACAATCCTGTTTGATTTGCCCTAAGTGGCAAACTGTAAATAACTGCCCCCGGCTGAGGAAAATGAGGAAGATCCAGCACTGCTCATTGCACAACACTGATCTTACTGAGGTTCTTAAATCATGTTTCTGAAAAATAAGTGAGGTTGCTAAGCTCATTATCCTTTCTGAAAAAGACTGGAGGTGGCAGAGATAGTGTGAGAGAAAGGCTGAATGGTGTAGAACAAGACAACATTCCTCTGAAGGTGCAGCACTACAAATGCCAAACAGCCGAAGGCGACAGCTGTCATTGGTGAAAACTGCTCAACAAACAGCAATGAGAACCACAGGGAGAGTTGTATGTTTAAGCTGACCAAATCACCATAACACCCAGTGAATAACATTGCAGAAAAATGAAAACCACCATTTGGGAGCTGGAAGGGACTATGTCAAAAGCAAGAATATTGCAGATGTAGATAAATGATACAAAGGGAGAAGTAGAAATGTTTTGCTTCACTTCAGTTTTTTTTTTTTTTACAATTAGCTACTAGAGTTGTGTTTATTTTCCTCTTCTGCAACTTAGTTTTCTATTGTATAAAGGAATATTCAGGTATAATTTTTGAGTTAATTTTCTAGAAAGGATAATTTCAAAAAGGACTTCAGGCCTTCAAGATTTTTTTTCTTAGTCATTATATACTCTTGATAAAATCAAAGTAACATACAGGCATACATCCAAGAAATACCCTTTTCTTTATTGGGGAGGGGGTTTAACATGAGAGCATGTACCCCCCTGAAATAAATACAACTCCAATACAATTAATCAGAAAGAAAACAGGCATTCTTTAACACCAAGAAATGTATTCCTTTTTATTGCAAATGGATTCCTTGACTACTGCAGTAAGAATCCAGAACCTACATAAGATGCAATGTTTATATAAAATAAAGTTTCATTAGTTGCATAAACATGAAGGAGGAAACACACCCATTTAAAGACTATGATTCCATTTGACTCAAGGGTGAGGGGGGGAAGGAAAAAAGAAAAATCCCTCTCTTTTAACACTTGGACTGTAATGGACTTCTAGATCTTGCATCCAAGTAAGCAAAACAACACAGCCACAAAACACAGTGAGGTTTGATCCCTGACCAACAGCCATGTCAGGAGTTGCTCTGAGTTATGCTGGGAAGATTGTTTTTCCTCAGTATGAACCACATTATGCTCAATTAGTACTCTGAAGATACCATGGTAGCAAAGGGCTCCCAGCAACCACCGCAGGGTAGATCTCAGTTGAAAAGCTACTTCATTGTCCTAGCAATAAGCACTTTGTATATCATAAGCTGATAAAGAAATTTTCTGAGCTTTCACATGTCCTGGTTTAATCTATGGCTTTTGAGTCCATTCTGCAGAACTACCTTCTCAGTAACTAAACTGGATCTTAACTGGATAAGTTCAAATCTTGGGTATGACTCTGGCTGAACATGAAAAATGATCCTACAGGACCAAGCATTAAAATAATTTTATCTGAATAGTTTCGAATTTTCAAGCAAATGCTTTCCCAAGGGCAGGTAAATTCTCAAAAGAAAAACAGTAATCCTTTGCTCCACAGAATTATTCCCAGGTTTACTTGAGGACAAAGCTGGGTTTTCCACAGTTTTGAAATAAAAGGTCATATTTTGGTACCCGAATGCAGGGATCCCAATGCACAGACCTTGTGCCCCAGGATTACTGATTTAGCAGTGCATTTTTGTTTCTAATACCTCTTGCATCACATTAGACAAAAGCATCCTGAACCCTTCCTTTAGTATGGTCTGCCTACTAACCTGGAACACACAGATCCCAACCACACTGCTTCACTGCAGTGGTAATTGTCAGGACCATTACTGGGTCCCAGTTCCAAAGAAAGTGCACACTATTACCAAAGCCAACATGGTTTCAGAAGACATGTAGGACACCTTACCTTTGGGTTTTTCCCTTCTTTGGCCAATAAAGCTCGTAGTCTCTCTTGTGAAGGTGGTGCAACAAATATAATATATGGCTTCAAGTCAGAGTTACGTAGTGTCTTCAGCGACTGCAGAAATAGGATTTATTAAATATTTAACAGTTCCACCCATGAAAAGGTCATTTAATGATGCATTATTCATGTTATAATTGATAATATACTCTTCAAACATGAAAATTGTACAATATATTAACAGCAATATAATTAATTAACAGTATTATCATCACCACTCACAGTTAAGCCACCTTTTCCTACAAAATTGATATTCCAACATTTTTCAGCTTCACAGAACTGAAACATTTACTTTTGTTCAAGAATATTATCCTTAACTAAACTGAAGGAACTGATCTTTTGGTATCCTAAAGCAAAGAAAAAGTCATCTGCATTGAGGTAAGTGTCCTTAGAATGCTAAGGAATGGTATCAGCTTTGAACAGAGAGAAGAGTCTTTACATACTACAGTTTACTTGAAAGACTATAGTTCAACCTTTTCTGTTTGAAGATTAAAATACAAGTATCAGATACACTACTACGGTATGCATAGCATTTTGTTTTGTCAGGTTACATTTATATTGAGAGACAGGAAGTAAAGAAATACAAACTGTCATTCGGTTTTTCCAAAAGGCCTACTCTCTGTGTCTCAGGACAAACAACTTGTCTCTGAAATAGATTTTTTAGCCACAGAATTTAACAAATTTTTAAAGAGTTGTGAATTTTCACTTTATGACATGCTTTGCAATACCCACAAGGTATTCTAGTAAAGTATCACATGGTCCCAACTGGTGATGACTAATTGTTGAGTAATTACAGCTTCAATACTACCAGACTTTGCTGATGTGTCTGAGTTTTAGGGCTTCTTTTGCAGATCTACAACAGCAGCAAACCTCACACATATTGTGTGTATCAGAAAACGGGCTGTGTTCCAGGACTCTGCCTCTTCCCATGTTTGACTAAATTTCCAAGTTGAGGTCTGCAAGCACAGTTTTCCTCTCCATAACCAAAAGGTCACAGCTAAACAGCTTTTCAATATTAATGATGTCATATACTTTAATCCTGAACTGGATTTGGAAACTGCATTAACAGTCCCAAAAAACACTTTCCAAGTATAATCACAAACAATTTCCTCTCTGTCTTCAAAAACCTCAGAGCTCACAGAATAATTGGAGGACTGAGAGACACAAATCTTATTTTAATTCATCTTTTTAATTCAGATAGTTTCCAGATACTTAAAGCTGGTGAAAAGGCCCCTAATACCTGTAGTGGATAAAGATGTGCATATTTACAAGCAAGGAACAAGAAGGCTGTATAATACACTGTACAGTCAACTGAACATCACCAAAAGAAAACTTGGAATAAATATGGACCTTGAAAACACACTCATTTTATATAAACCAAATAGAGCTCTGTAGGTTCTCACAGCAGCTTCTACAATTTAAACACGAGAGGCAACATTTTTGCCATACCTGGGTATGAAGATTTAAAAGGCATATCTTGCCTGAGTTGATTACTTGGCGCACGGAGTCTATGCTAGTACCATAGAGGTTCTTTTCAAACTCTCCATATTCAATGAACTTCCCTGCAGCTATGTCACTCTCAAATGCCTGTCGAGAAACGAAATGGTAATCCCTGCCAGCTGCTTCAGTCTCTCGCCTACTCCGAGTAGTATCTACAAGCAAGAGCAACAAAAAAAAAAGACATTGAGAGAGTGATACACCTGTAGAACTGAAGAAAAGCAATCAGCATTTCTCTTAGGAGAAATGTTGCTAATCAAGCAAAAAGAACCCCACCAACATATGAAATATCCAAGAAATCCATGTATTTTATTTTATACAATAAATGTCGATGGTCAGATTAAGTCGTCAGACTTAATTCAAAGATTTCACTTACATTATCTAGAGGGTAAAAAAGTAGTAAACTACGAAAGGAATAGTTTTAACTGTGCAGCTGTGATCTGAATGTGAAAACAGCCATTAGTTGCTTATAACAATATATATTGCTAAGCTGTTTGTAAACATAATCTAGGGTACATGAGACATTAAAAATATAATCATCACTGAAATATAAGTAGTTTGGAAAGGCTCTAAAGCCACCTAAACTTAAATTTATGCAGGACATTAAAAATTCTTTGCCCTATATACTAGTTTCTTTTTTACACTTCTGTAACTCACTCCAATTTTATGCAAACTGGAATAAATGCATGCCTTATAATGTGTTGAGACACTGGATTTGCATTAACTTACCAAAGCTATTTTCTGCCATACAAGAGGTCACTTTCCTTGCCCATTTTTCAAGAGCTCAATATATACTGCTCACAGCCCCCAGGATCCTAATTACTATTTTCAACCCAACAGGATTTGTCTGCAGACAATGTTTAGAACACAGAATCTTATCTGCCTGTCAAACTCACGTGGAACTGCGGAGGCAAAGCGATCCACTTCGTTATTCATAAGTCTCTGCCGCAGCTCGTTTTGGCCGCAGTTCTGTGGGCCAATCAGGACAATGGGCCGCTTCCTATTTGCTGGTTGATGATACAGTGACATTTCCTCGTAGGTCAAAATTTCCTCATTGTCATAATCTCGAGAGAGAACAATAAACCAGTCACAAATACTTTGCTAACAGTTGCATGTACTGCCTGTCATGCAGTATAAAGTTTCAGGCAGTTCCCGAACTCTCTGCCCAGCATCTCTGAGTCACCAAAGCAACAGAACCCCAAAGATCATCACTTGCTCAGTAAGATCAGACTTCTTTTTCTCCCTTTCTTGGGAAAGAAAATGTGTCTTCACTTACTATTACTCACATAAGTAGTAGCATAAATTCAGGAAACAACTTTCTTGCCAAGGAACAAGTATCTAGTATAAGAATAACACTTTATACCCAACAACAACAAAAATCATCCCAATCCCAAAGTACTTGTGTAAAAATATAGTACAAAAAGCCTATAAAATCTTTGTGGAGAAGGTTTTTGTTTACTAAACTTAATTATGCAGAGTGAGATGACATTACAAAACCATAATGAATTAGTTCACCATTGTAAAATTATGAGTGCTTCCATGCCTAAAAAGCTATCTATTTTTTACCCCTATAATCTGGCCTTTATTAAAGACACTAAATGACCCTACATATCCTGTCACCTCTTTTACATCTTTCACTAAATGCTATAACAAAACATACTACCGCTCTCACAGAGAACTTCATCAGCTATTACTTCCAACATCATATCCTGAATTTAAGCAATTGTTTTCACAAGGCTAGTTATGGAATCTTTTATAGTTACATGTGTATAAGTACACATATTGTGGAAAACATGTTACTCACCATCATTTTTATTTGCATTGTATAAAATCTTTTTCCGTTTCTTTTTGTTCTTCTTTGCACACCAGAGTTTTCCTGAAAATTTTATTTCCAAAACAAAAATCACCATAATCAAACACCCATACAGCAAAAATCCTCCTATTCTACCCTCTATCTTGATCTTTGAAGTGGAGAATTTATTCTGCAGTTTTGAAAAGGCATAATAACCTTCTGCTGATTACAGTGGTCTGGTGTATTAAGCAAATGCTCATGTCAAGAACTTAAACTGAGTCATGGCAGATAAAATTCTTTAAGAAAAAAAGGGGCTTTCCAAATTCCCTACATCATCCTAATTACATTGCACAGTTATGAAAAATCCCACGTGATTTATACACCTAAGTGCTAAATTCAGACCCATAATTACATGAAGACTTTCAAAGAATCATCCCATTTGTATTACAAAAAACCAGAATAATTTTCTACAACTCCACAATGACAAGGTTCCATATATATCACTAATTAGCACCTCCATAAAAGATTTTTTTTCCCTTGGAAAACATATATCCAACCTGATTTTTCAGGCTCCTTGTCTTCTTCTATGGTTTGCTTCATTGCTTCTCTTTGTTGCTGAAAACTTTTTCCTTGATGCATTAAAAAAACCCAAAAAAGCACAAGAGCCATTAACATTTAGAAACAACGTCCATGCTTTTTCATAATGACTTACTCATTTGACTTTTTCCTAAGCTTTTACATCTCTGAAGGTTCCAGTAGAATAAAACATACAAAAGAAATTTAAAAGAGAAATTAAAATTTAAAAGGAGAAACTAAAATTACTACAAAACTTAATACTTAAAAAACATATTAATCAAGAAAGACTTGCAGAGCATTTGTAGCCTGGAAAGACTACACTTTCCCACTATGATGCTATGGTTTTCTAACTATTTTTGTATGTCAATTGTGTTCTATTTATATGAAATATTTTGAACTTCAGTTTAAAAACATTAGCCTATATTTAAATCAGTGTTTCTCTCAATTTATTCAAACATCATAAAGTAACAGTGGGATATTTTATGGAATTTGAAAAGTCTCTTGCTTGCTGTGTTTAACCGATGAGCAGATCTTAAATGGACTAGAGCACAATAATATTGCAATGCAAAAATTATAAACTGACTTGAAGTCAAAACTCTGAAAACCCTGTTACTTGAAGGCCCTCAACAATGAAAAAGAAAGCCTGACTGTTACAAACAACTAAAGCCCTTTGGTAAGTGAAAATATACAGAAAAGTCACCAAAAAAAAGATACTGTATCAAGTAGTTTTAACAAAGTAAGAAACCTCACAGCTGCACCCAACTCCAGAGAACTGGGTTACAGTCCCCTGTCTCTGCTGCAGCCAGAGGGAACTCTGAATCCAGAGTCCCCACAGGGTGGAGGAATAAAGGAAGAGGACATTAGCTGTTGAAAGGTGACCTGCAGTGGCAGCAGCAGCCTTACTCTGGTTTAACAGTGATAACGCAGCGATGCTTTTAAAAAGTCAACTTTTAAGTGACTTAATAACCTGCAGTAGGCTCTGATGCAAAAGGTTCAGTGTCACAGACATTTGAGGCAATGGATATTTAAGGGTATACAAGTTCTTTGAAAACCTGACAGCTCCTGTGGCTATGAGAACTGTCAAGCCTTTTCTAGAGCTTTATTTACCAGGGATAAGGCCTGCCAACGGCTGGTTATCTTCATCTCCATCTCTGTAAGCCTGCCACCAGTTTGGATCTTCTTGACTGATCACATGGAGAATGTCGCCTTTTTGAAAAGACAGGCCTAACTCTCGGCAGGGGACGTAAGGGTCATCAGAGGGATCATAGTCAAAATGCGCTTTCACATGTATCTGTGGGAGAGCAAATGTAAAATCAGAAAAAAAACCACCCCAGTGACTTCTGAAGAATTACACCCCCTCTTCCTTGACTGCACTGGAGCTCTAATATATTTAAACCTCCAAGATTCTATAAAATGCAAACTTTATCTGGGGCATACAGGAGTACTGGAATGAAAACATTACCTGTGTTAGCAATGGAAAAGACACACTTTTGCTAGGTTGGACATAAAGGCTTGAATTTAACTCTCGGTAATTCTAAACTCCATGAAATTTCCTCACCATTTCAGGAGGCAACTTCCCCCCCCGCCCCAATCTACTGATTTTAAGTTCTTTGCATTCAAAAATTATCAGAGATATTCTAATTGGTTAAAATACCTAATAAACACACAGACTGAAACTAATATCCTGGGCTTTAAGTGAAGTTTCACTTGTACAGTATTTTGTCACCAATCACTAATGTCTGGGCATTTTTTCTTCAAACTGTTAAAACCATCTCAAGAAAAGTATGTTAGACAAAAAGATAATAAACAAAGCTTCCAGCATACAAACTTTTCCTCTCAAAGCATATTTGCAAGTTCCATTGATCCATTTTCTTTTAATACATACATGCATATATATATATATATACATAAAATAGAGAAATTCGTAAATTCAAAATAAATTCAGAACCACACAAAGTTCTACTTTTACAACTTCTTCCTATTTTAGAAACTCAGTTAAAATCATACTAAGAGTTTCAGCTTAAGACATCAATAATTTTCAACAGTTAATTCAGGTGTCAGTCTGGTAACAAATCAAGTTAAATGTTTAAGTTTTGGTTTTGTTCCACAATGTAAATGACCTAGTGAAGAACTTTCTACACATTACTGGTAAAATAAATTATGTATCACCAAGCACAAGAACACATGTAGAGCTACTTACAACTGTTTCCTTCACAGGAGGTGGCTTGCTCTGCTGACTGGGAATCAATACAAAGGTCAGAGTACCGTGCATGTCGGCCTGAGAGGAAAAATAGGCTCTTCATATACAGTATCAAAATATGATTTAACCTTAGGAATTTTAATAAATAATCTATTTTAGGAAATGCTTTAAAAATCCCCATAAAGGGTTGCTCCTAACAGCGCATCATCTATCCCTTAACTGGTTTAAAATACATAGTACAAATACAGATGCAGTGATTCTGTCAGGCTAAAAAGCCAAATGTTGATACTCAAGATTTTAAAAGCCTAGCATTCTATTAACTGCTTCTATCTGAAATGGTGAAACTGGAATTCTGTCAAGCAGAGACTCAGGAGAAATGGATAACAATATTCTCTTGTTCTGTTCAAAAATACCAACAAGTGGATCTACACTGGGAAGAAAAAATATATTAAAAATATTATTTTTCTAGAATTGTTTAAATGGAACAGTATATTCAAATCTAAAGATTTCTACTACGATTTTATGCTGTTAGCATTATTAAAGAATGCAAAACACTGTTTAAAAATTTAACTAATATACTCAAATCCTGCACATGTGAAGTACTTGATATCAACACTGTAGTCACCCTTGCAAAATGCATGTATCTCAAAAAATTCAGACCTAAGGCTTAAAAAAAGTAAATGTAACTGAACATAACATGATGAGGCTGCGGGAAAGGAAAATCCACTATTTTCAGTCAGCATGCACAGTTCCATGAAGAATGCATATAATCTCACACTGATCATGTGAATAGTCTAAAGTCACATGTAGTTTATTATCATTTGACTAGAAAGTAATGAGGCAAAACTAAGGAGGTCAGTAATTTCCTTCTCCAGTGCTTAAGTATTCTGGGGGGGGGTCTAAAGTATTTTAAAACTTTATTTCCACATTAAAAAATACAAGTGACAACATATAAAGAATTAAAAGTATTATTTTAAATTAATTGTATTAAAAATATATTTAAAGAAATATAAACATAAGGTTATGTTTATTTTTTTTTAATTTTCAGCAAGTAATTTTCTCTTATGCTAATGTATTGTGGCTTTAAACCTTTTATTTTTTTACCCTAGGCTGCAGGAGCTGCTCAGGAGCAGAATAAGCTCTCTGCAGAGAACTAAACTGCCAGAGTTGAATTACCTGTTAATCACCTACACAACACTATTTTCAGAGGACATAGCTAAATATGGCTTGAAAAAAACCCAAACAGATGGAAACAGAGACAATTACAGAATATAAAGAATCTCAGGTATCTCTGATCCAAAAAACACATGGACATTAAAGGCTTTTCAAAGAACTGTAAGAATCTTTCTAAACAGCATAAAAATTAAAAACAATTGACAAAAACCTCCAAACTCCACACATTTCTTCCTCTACTTCCTTCCACTTGACCTCATTGCATGAATTAGCTGAAAAATTCTATCAGCAAATTTCAGAAAAAAGTCCAACTGAAGATGAAAATTGTCCATTAAAAACTAGTGTCTTAGTGTACCATAAGACAATTTCATCTATGGATATCGCTGCCTGTTCTTCCTACAATGACACAACTTAGAGCAGAACCCAGGTCTTTTCCTGATTCTGTATGTATGTAGAACATAAATCTACTAAGTGATTTGAAGATTTACTAAATGTATTTTTCCTCTCTTTTTCCCCCCAAAGAACCCTATTAAATAAGTGCTTGTTCATATTTCCAATGTTTTGTGTCAAAGTTATAAATTAACTTCAAAAAGAATTGTCATTTGCATCTGTTTTCACTTGGACAGAATGGTCTTGCCTGCTGCCAACTTGGACAACAGATTCATAGTTAAGTTCCAGGTGTCCCATCTTGGACACTGATCCATAGTAGGTGCCAGGGAAAACAGAAAGCAAGTGCAACTGGGCAACAGAAAATACTGGTAATTGCCAGCTTTTGACATTCTGTCTCACAGGACCTTTTTGAAAACAAGTACCTCTGCATTTACTGATTCCTGACAGATTTCTTGCTTGCAGTTTTGCCCAGCTGCTTTTCAACTGAATTCTTGTCATGAATGGTGTAATGAACAGAAAAACGTCTCTGTTAGCAAACTGCTAGACAAAAGGGCTTTTATCAGGAGGGAAAGAATAAGAAGTCTAGTCATGTAAAGATCCCATGTGATACAATTTGTGGTGGGTTAAGTCTGGTCTGGCTTGCAACTTAAGCACTTATCAGCTGCTAATGCACTCTTGCTTCTCAGCAGGATGGGCAGAGAATTGGAAGATCAAATGCAAGAAAAAAACCTCATGGGTCAAGGTAAAGAGAGTTTAACAAGTGAAGGAGAAAAACCCCAACCCAACTAGTAATGCAAAAGCAGTCACTCACCACCCAGTTTTTACTGCTCAGCATGAAATAATGTGGCAAGATACATCACTGAGGTCAATTTGGGTCAGCTGTTCCAGTGTGTCCCCTCCCAGCCTTGTGCTCACCCCAGCCTACTTCCAGGCAGGGCATAGAGTGAGAAACAGAGAAGGCCTTGACACTGTGCAAGCACTGTTCAGCAATACCTAAAATACTGGTGCTTATCAACACTGTTTCAGTCTAAAATCAGCCTAAAACAC
The DNA here is from genome assembly GCF_001715985.3 of Manacus vitellinus. NCBI lineage: Eukaryota > Metazoa > Chordata > Aves > Passeriformes > Pipridae > Manacus > Manacus vitellinus. The sequence goes on from NW_021940750.1 coordinate 9,699,492, forward strand.
AGCATCATATAAAGTGCTATGAAGAAAATTACCTCCATCCCAGCCACACACTACCACAATCACACAGCCACACATTTATTAATTGTGGACTCAACCAAAGACAAAGATGAAAAGTCATGGCTTTTCAGAGCTAAACAAAGGTTTTCTTAGAAATCACTAGAACTAAGTCTAAAGATAATAGCTTGGTTCTTCCACATTTGTGGGCTTCACTTTTGCAGATAATTGCCATTATACTTATCAATATCATCTTATGCATCAGAAAGAAAACTTGAAACGGCCCTTTATGTATAAACACCAGCTACTAGAATGACAATATTTTTGAAGCTAAATATGAGTAAAATGACAAGTAGAGTGAACAGGCATTAGACTTATGAAATGACTATTTGTTGCACAGAAAATAAGAAGTGTTTCAACTTACCAGCAAGTCAAAAACTTCATTGACATCTTTTCCACGAATCTCAATGCCATTGATCTCCAGAACTTCATCCCCTTCATGTAACAGCCCACTCTTCTCCGCAGCACCTCCTTTCACTATTCGACTAATGATAACAGAATCCATTTCATTGCGAACAGTAGCACCCTGTGTAGTAGCAACACATTCTGAATTTATTATATATATAAAACTCAAAGCCATCTATTGTATATATTCCAAGACAGTGAAGGAACTATGCTGAAATAAAATGCAAGTTAAGAGCTCAGATGTATACACCCAATGCTCCAATTCAGAAAAACACTGCTTAACTCCTTCACTAAAAATTGAAGAATTTAATTGCTCCGCACCATAAGATTATTTTTTTTAGAAACATAGTCCTAAGGAAACATTCATTTGAAAGATGCAAATAGAAGATGATATCACTAAAAAAAAACACCAAACCAAAACCAGAAACCAACCAACGATAAAAACTCACACCCAGTTGGCACAAGGCTCTAAGCTCCCCTTCAGCCAAGCTTGGTATAGTGACTCATGTCAAGAAGATCTGTCCAAATCCAAGCTTACAGAAGCTGAACAGATTTTACACGTTCATATGGCTACTGCTAAATGAAGTTAAACACAGGTTTACCGTCTGTGACTGTTTTTCATTTTGGAGGGAAGGAGGAAGAGTGTTTACAAGTCAAACATTACCTTCATATTCAAATTCCAAAAGTTTCATAGCAATCTGAAAAGGATAAAAAAGCTTACTTCCTTTACATATAGCTTAGTGAGTACCAGTACTTACCAATGGAATATCCCGAGCTTTCTCAATGCGAACTATTTTAACCGTCTCCCCTCCGTACACACCAACATTCTCATAAATTTTTTCATCTGTCATAGGCTCTGGTTGCATTTCTTGTTCTGCAACTTTATCATGAGCCAGTAAAAGTGCCTGGTGTTAAACAAAATCAATTCAATTACAGAAAATGTCACACTTGATATGTATACAAAATAGTACAGTTCGATGAAATTCTGCAATTTCAATAGTCTCTGCAGGGTATAGAATACTGTAAACTGACTCAAGCAATAAAAAAAAATAATTTATCACAGCTATGTAGCACCTACTGCTTTTCAAAACTTTTCTTTCAAATTGGAAAATAATAAAAAAGCAATTTTGAACACAACTGTGACTGTACTTCTAGCTTCTCTGTACAAAAAAACCCAGACACCAGTTTACTATGTATGTGACTGCAGATTCAGACATAATAAGTTTTGCAGTGAAAACCAGTTGCATCACCACCCCAGGACAAAAGTCCCTTTATGCATCCTATGGTAAGCATGAAACAGCTGTCAAAGGTAAAAACATAGATAAGCAAAGCAGCTCATGTGTTGCCCTGTTGCTACTGATCAACTGCTACATTGTTTATGTGCAAATTATCCTGTAAAACTTGTAGACTGTAGCAAGGGCTAAATATAATAATAAACTACACTTGATTAGAAATTTTCATTGGTTTCTGGAAATTGGAAACTCCTCATCCTAGAAAAATGAAGGTTGAGGCATAAAATCCATCCTTGCCCAGTCAGCCCAAGACAGCTTATTTTTTGCAAATGAAAACAGCAATAAGAAATACATCCATCATATTAGAAGTTTCATTTTGTTTTACCTGCATATGAGGGGCATTCAGCAAAGCATTAAGCTCCTGTCCATCCTTATGGTGGCTGGGTTTCAAAACACACTGTACCTAAAAAGAAATCAAGTAGTAAAACTCTCAATCTACCCAGTGATTTATCAACCCTCCCTTGTCTACTCAAGCACAACCCTCTACTTGCCATTACTCATTTCACTGAAAATAAAGTATATCCATGTAGTTACAATGGCTGCAGATTGAAGCTAATCTGGTACACATCAGGAAAACATGCAATGACACCACAGGACTAATTCAGCACATCTTGCCTCAGTAATTATCTACCAAATCTAAGCTGGTACCCAGTATATCACACAGATTTGTCAATACCAGAGACTGGCAATGGGCTCAGGTATCACAAAAATGCACACAAAAAGAATTAAACTCTAGAAAGTTAGTGAAAGTTAGTGATTTCACGTTAGTGGAATCAATCACAATGTGTTATGTGAATATGCTGGGCTTTTAAACTGGAGTAATTTCTTAATGTGACAAGCCTGTCTCTTCCTTAAAAGAAGACTATGATATCCTTATTATGCAAACTATTTCCACCAACATCAAGGTCAAAGATTCTGAGACAGGTTTTGCAATGCATCCAGAACTCCTGCCTCAAGTGTACAAATCAAAACTTCAAGAAGTCCCTCCCTGAAAACCTGGTTTCTTCGGCTGGTTCCAAAATCATCTACCTTAACACAAGGACAGGTTTTGCTCAAGCAGCTTCCATTGCCAAAATAGGTTTTCCGTCTCATACAGTTACCAAACAAGCCTTGCCATCATCTCTTGCAAATACTGGTATGCTCATAGAGAAAGCCAGGAGCAGGGAAGTCCTCCTTATGGAAAGGTGAGGCTGAAGAAGATACTTTCCATAACCATTATCCTCTGGCTTAATCTGACCAAAGGCACACAAGTCCAACAGCACAAATGAACACAGACACATCAAGAGCAGATTATACATATCAGAGCAGCAGCTTTCAGAGATAGAAAACAGTTTTTTCCAAGAGCTTTTTACTCCTACAGATGAGGTAACGTGCCATCAGAGAATTGAGAAACTAAAAGTTTCAAAGAGAAAATAAAGCATTTTGTATGATCTAGCAACATCCAAGGGACAGCCTCTAGCCTAGGAGCAATTATCTACAGAAATGCTAACAACTCTCTTGGATGCAACTAGATGGCAGTACTGAGAAAAGTCAAGAAAATGTTAAATACTAGCAGAAGCCTCTAAATGAACTGTTTCCATGGAGCAGGATCCTCACATAGCCAACCAAACACTGCCTCGTGGAACATGTTCCCATGCTTAGCAATAAACCTGGCATAACCTCCTAATGCCTTCCTTCTGACATCCCTAGAGCATATCTCATGGTGAATGTAGTATACCTCAGAATAGCCAAACAAGAAGACAGATTTAAATTATTTTAAAGTGATTTCTCTAAAATCCTAGAGAACAGAAAGAAGTCAGTTTCACAGATGTCTGACTTCAGTCATACCTCTGGATTAGCCAGGAAGCTATTACGCCTGGCTCAGAGTAAATTTTAGAGTGTCACATAGCAGACAGAGCTCTGTAAAGGACATATTTCACTAACAAGTTGTCCTGTGTAAACAGAAAAGAGTCTTCTATACAACAGACTTTCTCATAGAGGCTTATTTAAGGTCTCTTAACTTTCAAAGGACTTCGAATTCCTTTATTGAAGAAGACACAAGAAGCTTAATTTAAAGCCTTATTTATCCAATCTTTATGACCTTTTTACAGGAAAGCCTACTCAGAAAGCAACTTGAAAGTCCTGCAAGCAAGACGACCTTCTGAATGCAAGGTCAGAGGCTGGGGATTTGGCAGTAGAAAAGAAAGCAACCTGGTCCAACCAGTTATTCTGTGTGTGGTGAACATCCTTTATTCAAGTTGAATTTCGTCTTTGAATAATTTGATTATTCAAAACTTTATTGGCTCCTCCCTTCTTTAAGAGAAAGATACATCTCTTATTTGTTTATTTAATGAAGCGCCAGGAAGGCTTTAGGTTGCCAAATACACCACCTATCACACCAGTATTGCTGCATGCCAGAGTCCTTTGTAACTCATGGTAATGAATCCCACAGTTTTATCAGACTAAGAAATTTGAAGTAGCCTGTCATTCCAGAAGCAAATCACCACATAAAGCATGAATTGCACTGAATATGTGGCAATGCTTGTATTTTCTTAACTCTTCAGACTAGTTTTTATTGTTAATTATGTTAACTTTAGTTCAAGCAGCCTTCCAAAAGCTATCAATTTGGTTTCACTATACACACCACAGTTTGGAGGCATGTATGGTGGAGGCATGTGCTGGAGTGATATTGAACATTCAGAATTTAACTGCACCTGCAAAATCCTGTTTTTGTTTACTCTCAGGTGAGCAGGACTGTTGGATGGAATGTACACATATTAGTGCACTTACACCAGAAGTTACAAGCTTCCAGTGCATCCCCTCAAAAGTACTGATCTGGTTTATTTGCTTGAATTTGCAGAAGCAACAGTAACAAATCCAAAACATTTAGAAACATAGCCTATATAAATTGAACCTATTACATACACTTAATAGCAAAAACATCTTTAAGGTATTTGGTATGTCCTGTTACAGGTCAAAAATTATAAACTGTCTGGAATGCTGCATCAAATATTCTCACAAGGTCAAGATTCAGACCATGTTCCCATAATCCTTGCCCCCATCTTGGTCAAGTTTAAATGGATTTAAAATCAGTTTAATTACACTTGATGTTTACTGGCTATTTTTATTTAAGATTTTGACTACACCCCATTACATGAAGATAAGCTTTCTCAAATAAATTCCTTAAGCTCAAGTGCTTCATTCCACCTTTTTAATTCAATTAAAGTTTCTTTTAAAAAAAGGAAAAGTCTTGACCTATTTCTGTCTGGTTATCAGAATTAGTGGGAAAAGTTAACTGTACAGGTGTACTACTCATTTTAAGTATTTCAAAAGAGGACTAGAAAATTTTTTTAAAAAGTACACTTACGTAACTAATATTACTTCTGTTCTAAAAGCAAGGATGCTTCATGTTGCCTTCTGAAAACTGTTGCCTGCTGCAAACTGCCTTTGCCTGTTAGAGCTCTTCTCTTCCACAGCACATAGCCTCAAACAAAATATGTCTGCGGCTTTAAATTAGGGCACACACCCCAAAACAGTTTCAGAGTTATACACTGTCACTGATGACCTGTGCACTAAAATATGCACACTAGCACTACCTGCCATTTAAAATTAATGTCATGCACGTATCTGCTATTCTTCGTCCTTGTAATGTCTTGTGGCTTTATCATAAAGATGTTATCAGTATCTTAAATCCAGGCTTCTGCAAATGTCTCTTCAAAAACACCCCGAAGTAAGTAAATGAATTGCTTTCTGGGGGAGCTTCCCATACCCATGCTCAGGGATGGAAAAAGCAAAAGACAACAAAAAATCAGAGTACAAGAAAAAACTTGGGCATGCAAGATAGACACACTGTCAGGGTTAAAAAACCCCCACACCAACAACAAACCCCAACAAAACAAAACAAAACAAAAACACCACCAACTTTTTCTAAAGCAGAAATAACTTCCTCCCATACTGCTACCATAACAAATACAGAAGTCTTTCCAAAATGAATAAAAGATCTGAAAAGCAAACATAAGATCTTCTATTCAGACAAGACAAGGAAATATAGAATGATGTGAATGAAGGCCTCAAGGTGTTCCTCCTTCTTGAGACACTTCTGTCAGACACAGAAATATTTGTCCTGAGTTTCTGGCTCTATCATTTTAGGATGTTATTTAACATATTGCAAAATACAAGTCACTTAAGTACATGAGAAGCTGAATCACTAGGAAACTAGATTACAACTGAAAATGGGCACAGACATATGCAAAATATTGACTTTTCAGGAATTTCAAGGCTGGACAAGACAGGGATGGGAGATGAAGAATCAAAATGAGTGCAGTGATATGTTTGCCTTTTATGTAATAGTCTTGCAGGTGATGATCAAATTGTGTTGGTTTAAAAACTTTGGATTAATGAAATATTTTCTTTTTGCTTAACCTTCTTCATGGACTGGTAAGAGACACAAAACTGGCTTTGCACCACCTTCTGATTTTAGGATTTACCAAATCACCTGAAAAAAAGAGAAGAATATGTTGGGAAAGTAAGGGGTAGTGAAAAATGGGGAGGAATGTGAAATTTTGAAAACAGACCTAGAGTCTTCCTAGGTATATTTTCTTCTTGGAAACTTCTATTAAGTAGCAAATAAAAGGACATCATATTCACAAAGGGGAAAAAACAGCTTTCTTAAGAGTTAACCCTTAAGAGTTATATCTGTAATTACAAAAGGAGGTTCAAAAATTCTGGCTTGTATTGAATGAAATCCCAAACTGGGCCTAAGTATAGTGGATGGCTGGGGAAGTAGCTTACAAACAGAAGTTAATTGAAAAGGTTCCTTCAGACTTACAGACACTGAAGAAGTCTAATGAGGATTCTGAAGCAGCCTACAGGCTGATGAATAAGATGGAAGGAAGCTCATATGTAAAATACTCCCACCTGGTTTTGGCACAGTCTTACTGACAAACCTAAACAGGAAAATCCTAAGCTGCAGTTTAATCAGCAAGTGCAGCTTTAAATAGCATTTAAATGATGTCCCTCAAGAATCAGTGATTTCTTCTGCAAAAGAACTTCAAACTTGCTACAATACTGTTGACTTACAAGGCTAAAGTCTAGAAAAAGGAAGGAGAGTGGAAAAATCTTTTGAAAAAAATTGCCTCATGTAGAAAGAAAACCAGACACTAAAACAAACAAACAAAACCAAACCCACCCACCAATACCCACAACCTGTTGCCATACTGAAATACCCCAACCAGTGTACCTGAGTCAGTTTGACTCACCGAGTGCTAAATGCTGGAGCCTTTATCCAGCCTTGAGATCTTGTTTTGCTGAACTACAGTGCTAGAATTGCACTGATACTGGTATTTAAGCTACCTAGTTCAAAGTTAACAAACAGATATTCATCTCAGATGTAGCCACACTTCACTGCAATATATACACGAACCAGGAAAATTGTGACAAAAGTTACTGAGCAATCCCTCAGAATATTTTAACAATTTCGAAAAAACATCAAATCTTATAAAAGAGCTGTCATCTGTCAGACAAAAAAATTAAGTGTAATCTGACCATCACAGCAGTAATTAAAACACTGAAATTAAGTATGTTGCTCACTTTAAAGCAGAATGCTTGTTTCCAGTGTGGTTGTTTTTTCAGAGATGCTTCCCCATCTAACAACCATGGTTCAAGTCAGAGGAAAGCCACAGTAAGAGAGAACTGTAACTCAATCCCTGAACGCTTGAAACAAAGAATATCGATGGTAAGAGAGTTAAATTTTCACAATCGCTTCTTTTTCCTATGTTTAAACATAGTACCTTCTCTGTTACATATCTATCCATGCTAAAAATGGAGTCCCTACCCCCAAAATATTTTTCTGGTTACTGTTTGGAAATCTGGAAAAACCAGAAACAGCAATCAGTGACTATTATAATTCCTTTCATATTCAACATTCAGTAACTCGGACAAGCTTGACGAGTACATATTTCAGCAGTAGCTATGATTATAGGTTTCACATATATCACAGGGATGCATACTGTACATACCTCTTGTGCTAGTTCATGTGCATTGGAGATGAGAGGATATGGAGGACTGGCTTTGTTCATGTGCACAGTAACAGCATTGTGTATCTTAAATGCATTCTGAAAATCGCTATTTTGGACAAGCTGTAAAATGAGCGAGATGTCCTCTTGGCTCTGAGGGTCTACCAAAACGTGCTGGATATGCTTAAGAGAAGTTAGCAGTTCTTCCACTTCTAGGTAAGAAATAACAAAATACAAATAGCATATGAGTTATCAAGATAAATAATTAAGGAATGTTTATATTAAGATTTATACTGCTGTTCAGTTTTTAAATCAGTAGTGATGTATGCAAGTTTATTAGTTATCCATATTCACTCTAATGTTTGGTAGCAGAATGTAACTGAATTACAAAAGTAGGAAAAAAAACAAACAAAAAACCCTCAAGTCAGTAAGGGAAGAGAGAAAAAAGCTGATACGCTGCTCAAATTTAAGTTCCTATTGCAGGAGCAGTTCTTCCACAAAAGAAATTGCTAATACGTGAAAGATCCCATAACTGCAGCTCACGTATAGCTAAATGTGAAAGAGGGACTACACTGCAATATGAAAATAACCACTTTGCTAAGCTAATCTTGATGCACTGAATATTCACTGATCCACCCTTCCATTTGCATCTGCCACATGTGGTAGATATGTATGTATCTCAGCCAAATACTGCCTACTTATAAAATGTGTGTTTGATAAGTTAACTACATTCAATTTATAAACATAAAATTATGCTCAGTCTTAGTACATTAAAATAAAAACAATGGAAAAATATCATGTATGAACATCTATGAGTTTTGAAAGTTATCTACACAAGAGGAAAGTCCATATTTTTTACCTGCACGAGTATGGGTTCTGCTGGGGCAATAAAATATTTTAACATTTTAATAACCAGCTTCTATATGTTTGTAAATACTACACATGTACTACATTCTTGAGTTTCAAGAATTGATCTGATGCTTTACAGGTGCTTTTCAAAGACTTTTATATTTTTTTAAACCAATCCAAATTTCTGCAAAGTATGTCACTTCTCAGTATTAGGTACTTGAGAAACTACCTGACACAAGGAATGTGAATCAAACCCAGGCGAAAAATCCTCAAGCAGACCAAAAAAACAGTGGATGTTTTGAGCCTGAAATAACATACATTATCTGAAAAAAACCTGTTCAGCCACAAGAGGCTGGTCAGCTATCTTATATTTTAATAAATGCAAGTAAGTTTGAACTTTTGAATATTGGTGGCTTTAAAAAATGAACAACAAAGAAAATCCCAAATTTTGACCTCAGTATCAACTGAGAATTTTCATCTCCCTTACTGATATGAAAATATCAGCTTTGAGAATGATTTAAGTTTTAGCAACCTTCATTTATTCATTATGAGCTAAAAAAATTAGGAATGCTATCAAGACATCAGCTAAGATGCTTTTTACATGAAAAAATCATAGTAGATTCTGTTAACTCACATGAATACTTCTGCTAAGAAGTTTCCCTTACATATTTTTAACCTCGAATTCATCAGTCCACTGAACACAAGCCTAGATTCAAAACTGTCAAGAACAAGATGAAAAATGGTTGATAAACGGGCACATGAAAACCATATGACCTAATAAAATATGTATTTCAAACAAATTTAATGGTTATTATTTCGGACAAACCATACCTACATATCTGTTGCCGATTCTAAGTTTGCAAGTTAGTCTTCTGTATTATAAAAGGAAACAAACAAGCCAGAGCTGCTGCTACTCTTTACTGTCTACAGGACAACAAAAAAAAGTAATAAAACCCCCTCTAAAACCATTTCACGCACGCTGAAAACATCCTACCCACCAAAGGTCAAGGGCTTCTTCCTGTAACCACCAAGGGAACAAAGGGCAGTAGTTGCACAGAAAGCTTGGATACCAGCTGTGCAGGATATTCCACTGGTGAAATTCAGTACAACTCACAACACTAATTAAGGTAGCCAATGTCTCACCAGGAAATTGTGTACACAATATACTGCTTACCACATGGGGAGAAATATCATTTGGAGAGAAGGATAAAGAACACTCTGCAAGTGAGAATATTTGCTAAACAGGATGATGTCAGCTGGCAAAATTCTCATCTAGTGAAGTATGCAGAGAACTAAAGCATCTCTGCAACTCATTCTCTCAAGTCTGAGGAAGGGCACTATTTTCAAGCATTAAGAAAAAAAGGTGTGTAAAACAGATGTTACTGTATAGCTCCCATTGATACCTATTCAATTAATAAACACATCAACTCAAAGTTCTGTTATTTGTTACTTTTGCTGGATTCAAAAAGCACTGAGGTGCTAGAGAAGAAACTGACTTTTTCTAACTCATCCTGCAGTTGTTATTTTACTCCATTATTTCTGAATTGTCTCTCCTTCCTTACATATCGGAAAATTCAAATACATACACATATACACACATAATTCTTTCTAATACATACATAAGATATAAATTCATATAGAAAGACATATTACACTGTATCTATAACAAAAACATCCTGTTCCTAGATACCTTTATATATTCTCTTTTTGGTACTTTGCCAGTTCCTTCTGTGCTGCCCTTCCTTACAAACTACCACAGTACTCTCTTCCCCATATAACTCCTTTCTATAGTGAGGCTTCACCTGCTGGATGCCAAAGCCTTATACCAAGTGATTTCCCACCACCACAAAAAAGCAAACAAATATACCCCTCAGCACAATTATAAAAGAGAAATAATGCTTGAAAGGAGTGAAATGAAATATTCCTCAAAAGATAGCAATTTCCTAGTCACTTGTTTAATAAAAAAACCATACACATAAAACCACATACAAATCTGGCTTTATGCATGCCTAATTCTCTCTAGGTTCCTGTTTCTAAATTCTAGATTACAGATCAGATTTTGGTGCAGAGTTTGGTTTTCTTTGTTGGTTTTGGTCTTTTTAAAATAACAATAAATTTAAAAAAAAGCCAGGTAATGAAAGACTCCATCTCTAGCTATATCCCGTTGAAAGGTTGTCTTGAGGAAAAAAAAAGTTCAGTAAAAGACTAACGTCTGCATTTACTCACAGAAAAGTCAGGGTCTTTTGCAGAATAAGTCCATTTTTTAATCGTAGATCAATCAGCAATCAAATACTGATTTTTGTCAAGTCTTCTTTTACAAGAAGTGTTGCAGCCTTTTTTCCATTAGACTATGAAATGGCTGGAATGTGACTGAGCACTGTGCAATATATGCATTAATCAAAAGACTGCCAGGGCAGAAGTATGCAACTGCAGGGGAGGACCCGCGGTCACAGCTTAACATGTTAGATTAGAAAATAAGGAACAGAAAATAAATGTTGTTTATCACCTAAAACAAAAAGTTAAGAACAGCAAGCTTAAGAAGATGGGTTTTATTATATGTCAGCACCAATATCTTCATTCCCAAGCCTTTTTATAGATCTCTAGAGTACTCTATGTGCTGGCGCCATCACTTTAATTCTCCAAATATAACTTGAATCATGGGGCTAAGAAAAAGGAGGTTTGGATAAAACAATATTTCTGAAAGTCTACTTATAACATATTTATAAATAAGTTTTGGCCAAGGTATAAAAAGCAAAAAAATAGCCGGCTTTTCCCCTAAAAAAAAAAATTCACTGAAGTCAGAAAGGATTTACTTCTGTGAAATGTCAGTTACTCATTTAACTAAGTTACCTGAATGAACTGTAGCAAACAAAAAGAGTCTACATTTTATAGAAGCGTACTGCTGTGAAAAAGTCTGTTAAATACTTATATGCACATGTTCTAGGTGCAGGGAATGTTATTTCTATTGAGACAGCTGTCTAAATCATATACTGTTTTGATAATAAACATGCCCTTTAAAATTCTTTTGATTAAGTGTCCTTTATTTTTGTAAATAAAATCTGATTTGTTTAATCTAGTCTGCCTTTTTTTTAATGAAGAAAACATTAAAGACTTGGCAAAGATCTGCCAAATTAGACATTGGCACTTAAAAAATGTTTTTAAAATTAAAAATACAGACACACAGGTCAATATTCTCACCTAAAAGACGTATCTTCAGAAGAAGCTCTATGGATTAACACACGCACACACACAAAATAAAATCAGTATTGTAAAATATATTGAACAAGGGTAGTTTAGCACCTCCATAATTCACTAGCACCTGTCCAGGTTTATTTGGGGTTTTCTAATCAAGCTCAGAGATTTGTGAAAGTGACTAAGCACTCTCACCTGGACAGCAAAACTGGAAAGAGGGAAAGAGCAGGAGCAGTGTAGATCAGAAATTCAGTAAAACCAAAGAGACAACTACAAAAAGTTCACATGCTAGCAGTTGTTTTTTTAATAAAGTTATAAGCTAGTAAGTTCCTTGGAGACCAAAAAGCTGTATACGTAAATTTAAAAAAACCTGGCCTAATTCAGGTTTTGAATAAAAAAAGCAAAAGTATTAACAATAATGGACTCAAATCCCCTCTACGAATCTGTATTATTCTGTGAGTGTATGTGTATATAAATACATATGGAGAAGATAATATCCCTAGCCTTGATACTAATCAGAAACAGACACCTTTCCGGGAAAAAAAAAGTATTCTTCCTTTGAAATTCAGCATTAGTGTCAGATGTTAGAAAGATCACTCCAGAAACTGGACATATGCTTAATAGTAGAGGAAAATTTTGGAAGAGTTCAAGCTACTGCACAAGCACTTTGCTAAATTTAAAATTTAACCTAGTTTTCATCCTTTAGGGACTATAGATGTTAGAAGACTGCAGTGTTTCACTTACAACTATTTTCTCCCATGTTTGCAACAACTCAACATCACAGTTGAGTACAATCAAAAGCACCACTCTTAATCACAGAATCACAGAGTGGGTCATTTGGTTCATTTGGTCCAACCTCCCTGCTCAAGCAGGGTCACCCTAGAGCGCATGGCACAGGACTGCATCTAGACAGTTCTTGAATATCTCCAGTGAGGGAGACTCCACAACCTCTCTGGGCAATCTGTTCCAGTGCTCAGTCACTCACACAGGAAAGAAGTTCTTCCTCATGTTCAGGTGGAACTTCCTGTGCATCAGTTTCTGCCCAATGCCTCTTATCCTATTGCTTGGCATCACTGAGAATAGCTTGGATCCATCCTCTTGTCACCCTCCCTTTAGATACTCATAGACATTGATGAGGTCCCCTCTCAGTCATCTCTTCTAAAGGCTGAACAGGTTCAGGTCCCTCAGCCTTTCCCCATGAGAGGTGTTCCAGTTCCTTAATCATCTTTGTTGCCCTCCACTGGATCCACTCCAGGAGCTCCATGTCTCTCTTGTACTGAGGAGCCCAGAACTGGACACAGTGCTCCAGGTGAGGCCTCATCAGGGCTGAGTAGAAGAACTGGATCACCTCCCTTGACCTGCTGGCCATGCTCTTCCTGATGCACTCCAGGGTACTACTGGCCTTCTTGGCCACAAGGGCACACTGCTGGCTCACAGAGTGCTAAACTATAAATCCTCTCTTATTCAATCTTAAGTCTATCCAATCCAAACGATGACAAGAACCAAATTTTAATTACAAAAGTAGAGTTTTTTCTTGTGGACAAAAATCACCTAGTCATTTTCCTTCAAGATGCATCCTATATCCTATATTGCTATTTCCTAATTTACCTCTTTCCACATACACACCTCTGTATTCTTCCTGTCTCCAGTGTTTGGTGTTTCTCTTTTCTTACATCAAATTCACAGAATCCTACTTTGATTCACACCAAGCTCTCCCCTTCTACACTTGCTGAGCCAAAACTAGTTTCCTCCTTCCAGCTTTTCACAAATACTTTCTCTGACAATCCCTCAGCTTCTCCTGCAGCCTGTACCCTTTTTAACACCTCATTGAAAGATTTTAAAACCCACCTTTCATCATCACAGTCATTTCTTCACCGTTATCTCTTCTGTTCAAACAGCTTCAGTCTATTCCAACTCCTTACTGGTTCTCAAGCATATCAGACCCATACATATTATTCCTTTCTCATCCCTCCTAGCTTCCATGGCTATCTGTTTTGCCCACTAGGCCTCCCTCCAAGTTCTCAGCATCTCAGCCATGAAAGCCAGCCCCAGCTTTCTAATTCCGAATTACTCTTTCTGTCCTTTTGCAGTTCCAATTTCAAATTCCTCCAGCAGTAAGTCTTCAGAGCTTTTGAGTTTGATTAGAAAACCCCAAATAAGCCTGGACAGGTGCTAGTGAATTATAGAGGTGCTAAACTACCCTTGCTCAGTATTTTTTACAATACTGATTTTATTTTGTGTGTGTGCATGTGTTAATCCATAGAGCTTCTTCTGAAGATACGTCTTTTAGGTGAAAATATTGACCTGTGTGTCTGTGGCTAAGCAAGTCCCAACTGAAGTCACTTCTACTGTTTGATGTCCATCTTTGCATCCTCTGCTTCGTGCTCCCTCTAAGAAGCGAATTTCACACTCGAATACCTAACACTTCACAAAGTTAATGAGGGAATTTGCTTCTTACAAAGAGATGTCTCAGAGGGAAGCTGACAAGCTGTGCACTAAAACAAGGCACACCTGCCTTGTTTGTAACTGACCCTACTTTCCACAGGAGGTTGAACAGGATGACTTCCTGATGACCCTTTCAATCTAAATTTTCCTAAAGAGGGATTTGTACAAATAAGGATTACCAGAGGCTATGGAGCTGAGACATGTCTTTAGCAGAAGTGTTGCTTGGGCACACAAATAGATGAAGTAAAAAAAGAATAAATTGGCAATTTCATAGCTATTTTTCACTCTGTGTTCTCAACTACTGGTCAACAGGAAAAAAAATTGCAAGAATGTTTAGTGTAGCCCAAAGAAAGGGCTGCCTTTTTAAAGCAGTCTGGATCTCCAAACAGGTATAGATTTGGAAATCTGAACTGGACTCCTACAAACTCCAAATGCCTCTTTTTCACTCCAGTGACACAACATATTTTATTTTAATAGATACTTACGTTTGAGGAAGAAAGGTTAGAAACTTTTTCTACTCAAGCACAGTCAAAACAATGACAGATACGAAATGGAAAGTTTCAGCATCTACTTCTTCAAAAATTCATTGTTTCCTGAATGCATCAGTTTTGAAAAGCCCCTTTGCTGAGGCACATAGCCTGATGTTTGACTAAATAAAAAAACTCAAGCCACCAAAAATCCAAAGGACCAGACTTTAAATCCGTATAGGAAAAATCAGCTGACTTAGGTTTTCAGTGGCCTAAAAGAACATTAATATCAACTAAAGATTTATTTCATTAGCCCACTCACTGCATTTTACCTACCTAGTGTCTTCACCGTGTAATGAGGACTCTCCAAAACAATTGCTTCTTCTGTGTCAAATATGGGATTATCTATACCAGTTTTAGGAGGAATTTGTGCTAGTTTCTTTAGCCTCATGGAAGCAGTAAGGTCCAGTTCTTGCTTCTTTCCCTCTTCTTCCCGTCTGCGCCTTATGTCTTCCTGTTGCTGACGGATTCGCTCAAGTTGAGCACTCCGCCGCATGGGCATCATCCTGGAGCCCAAATCCCCAGGGCAATCAACAGCCATTTCTCTGTGCTTCTGAGGTTCCTCAGGAGATGCAAGATCCACATTTTTTGTCTCACTGTCAGAATCTTCTGTGATATGTCCATTCATATGAGAAGTTGTCATGATTATTTGTAATAACGTTTACGCTCTTCAAACACAAATGTTGCTATTCGGCCAGTTTTCGTTATGATGCTGTGTGAAATCCATCATAAATTCAAAAATGCTTCCCTTCCATCACAAGATGCTTGAGAAACATCCGGGAGGAAAATCTAATGAAAGATATTCAAAAGAAGTTAATGAGTAACTGCATTAATAAGAAAACACCTAAGGTCCCCAGGCATCGGGACAATGGAACTTTTCGTCCACATTTACGTAGCACTTCTTCCCCTACTAAGAACTACAGAATCCTTATAAATCTTTTCCACACATTTTAGTAAACTTCATGTGCCAGTGTTAGAAAAGGAAGCTGTTTAAACTAATATTAAAGCCTCTTACATTCCCCAGTGAAAGCAGTGGCGATTCTGCACTTAACACAATTGCAAACCAGCAGTTTTCTGAGCATTTCCACCCAGTTTGAATTTATTCTTTCATTCTAAAAAATTCTAACACAAACCATGCTTACAATCCTAGAAACACTAAATGTGAAAAACTTGTTATAAACAACATACTCCTAAGTAGTTTAAGATGTTATACGCAAGTAAAGATATTTGCCTTTACTGTTCATAAATTGAGGCATTTTTATGTAAACATTGCTTCCCAGGTTCAGAGAAGGCAGGTCTGGCATAGAGTTCTTCCAAAAGATACTATACAAAGCGGTCTGGAACTGCACTTACACATTTCCAAATAAAGTCCTAGGAAAAGGGTTGGGCAGTTCTGGTTAGGAGCTACTCTTAATACTTCCTATAGGTATGCATTAAAGCAGGAAGAATTAAAAACAAGAGTAAAAATCCTTGTGTGGGTGTACGGATGTACGGATTTGACAGAGAATAACAATTAGTTTCTACAGTCAAGTAGTGACGTTCCACTATACCCCATCCATCTTAACCTGGTTTCTTATTTCTGATGGTTCAGGCTAAAGAACTTAATTGTCTTGATAAATATTAACCACTCAGCTCCTGAATATACTACATATAACAGTGAGTTTTGTACCACATCGCCTTTCTGTATTACAAAGCCAGTGATTCAATTAGATTGAGGATAATGTAACGTCATAAAATTAATAGATAGTTGTGTACCATCCTAGCAATACACTTAATTTTCCAAGTTATTTTAATCTTTTTTTTTTAAGTTACTGAAAGGAAATACTAGAAAATATCTCCAAGTTTTATTATACACTAGATACACTGGAAGCACTGAGACACAAAACCCCCCAAAACAACCACCAACTTTCTTAAACTGAATGTTTGTGTTTGGAGGAGTAAGAGAAAGATACTTATGCTGTAATTAAGTTAAAAATTAAATATCTGTAGTAATGTTTTGGAGGAGCAGCAATAGAAACTCCTACGCAAATTTCTGCCAGCTTGCAATTCTAAGTAAGTACAGCTTCTCATTTTCATAAGGAGTAGCACACAGCTACATACAGCAACATTGAAACAATTTCCTGTAATTGTTTCCTGTCTAGGCAATACTAAAATAGTTATTACTAAAATCTTTGAAGAAGAAAATTAAATTAAAACATTGTATGGTAGTAAAAATCCCTTTTTGGCCCTTAAAAGACACTTAACTGTACTGCATTGATGTGTTCAACATTCCCACATTCAGGAAAAAAACATGCAACAAAGAAGTCGACCAAAACCTGCATGGTACTGGGGCCAGCACTGCATGTACTTCACAATGATTTAGTGCCTATAAACTTTCAGATAATGTCCAACTTAAAAAGAACAGCTTTTCAAAGAATAATATCACAAAGTTAGCATTCAGACAGGGTTAATATAAAGCACCATGTTAAAAAAAAAACAGTCTCAAATTCAGAGAAAGGCAGATAACAATTAAGCAAAATGATCCTCGGAAAGCCACATTTCCCCTTCTGAAAGGGCAACTTCACTGTACAGAAATACCAATCCCAAAAAGGGAAGTCTCATTAGGTACAATAAAATTGCAAAGAACTCTAATTTAACTGTGGATGGAAGATTAATTCAAATTCTTTTTCATCCGCATTGTACTGGTCATAGCTTGTCTGAAGACTTTTCAAAGTTACACTCATCTCTTTTCAACTCTGACAAGCTGAAAGAAAACTCACATTCCTCACTCTATATGGTACAACCAACAGGTGTTGAAACAATTCGAGGGAATGAATAATATCCATTTAATCAGCACTAAAAAAGTCAAAACCAATATCTGAGGATATGCAGCAAGTAAAATGCAACTTTACACTCCAGCACGTGTAAGCTAAATGACGTCACACTCACTAAAGAATCTTAATCAGAAAGAATCATCAGAAAATTAAGTGGATGGTAAATATTTAATAACTGATCAAAAATATTTACAGTGAGATTAGCTACATCTCCTCCATCAAATTTAAAAGTACCAGCTAAAAAAGGGCACACTTAAACCTCAAATATTTGTATATAGAACGAGAAGATTTAAAACCCCTTTAGTTTAGTAATAAGCACTGAAGACCAGAGAAACAAAAATATAGTCTGAAGTAAATATTAACAGGCAACTTTAGTAACATTGCTTACACTTCAGTATAAGCTGCATGCAAGACACAAAGAGTATATAAATTCTTGGAACAGGGTAACCAAGACATTTAAGTGGCCTGTAATAATAGCTGCTTACTTTCAGTATTTAAGATCTGAGTCAATCAGGTAAGAAAGAAACAAAAGTTACAGAAAATGAGAACTCTCCTGCAGTCACACTTTTACAGCAATAGTCAGAAAACCACAATAAAAATTTAAAAGAGTTTCGGAGTATAAATACAAAGCATTTTAGATTTCCCAGAAAGCCAAATACCTCCGAAACAAGCAATAAACAGTACAGCAAAAAACCCACTCCAATAATACAACAGATGATACAAAATATCATGGATCGGGCAGCCTAAAATTTGATGTTACTGAAACATCAAACCAACTACATAAAAACCAGGTCCCCCAAATATAACCAGCTGGTAATCCATAAAAGCATAGGTATGCTGGAAGTCTGGAATGCTGAACAACTTCCTTTAATCAAAGAACTTCTGAAAATGGGTGACCCCTTCCAAGCCCAAGCCCATTCTTCCTTCTACTGTCTCAAGTCTGTGTCAGCCATCACAAAGCCTCATCTCCAAGAGTTCTGGAAAAATACTACTGCCCAACTGTGACAAATGAAATAAGCACATAAGGAAAAAAATTCAGATAATCTCTGAAGTCCCTCTCTACAATGGTCCTAAGAATGTAAACTGTAAAATATAAGACATGACAATGATAAAATGTTAACCTGGTCCTCAAATTAAGGGTGTGGTGTAGTTGAGCTTAAAAATAAGATTCAACTTAAGGCAGGCACCAAGAACATAAAATTTTATTCTAACCAATAAGCATGGCATCAAAAGTCTTACGATGAATAATTTCAGAAACTCTTGGTTTTTCTTTCTGAAAGTTTCTTTTGCAATTTTAAAAATTCCATGATAGTGACAATAAGTTGTTATACCAAGTCTGTTCTCTGCAAGTTGTAGATCATCCAATAAAACAGCTTTTCAGGCCAAGAGAAGTTTATTTCGTTAAATTAATACTTAGAACTATGGAGGACAATTTACAGACATATTCAATAATACAATTTTTACTACTTCGTATGTACAATCTATATAACAACATTTGTAATTAAGAGAATTCTTTTCCACTTTAGAACTTGGTAGTAACAGTTTCTATGTTTTCTAGATATGTACAAGTCTCTATTACACAGAGTTTGGTTGCTCAAAGTTTAATAGGGTTAAATCGTGGCTTTGACCATCTTCCTTTGAACTGCCGATATCTAATTGGGGAATCAGGGTTTCCACATGACATGTAGAGCTTTCCAAACAAAGGAGATTTATGGCTCTGTCTGTCCAACTTCATATCACAGGTCTTACCAACACAGTCCTGAAAAGCACATGTGAAAGTCTCTTCTTCACAGATTACTTTTACTTTTGGCCTACAGAGGAGAGTTTTTATAAACTGATAATGTTAGTACAGCCATTGAGAAAGAGCACTTCAGTCACTCTGATCACCGTCAGGCATCACATTCTGACTATGAAGTAATATCATCATCAGATTCTGACTATGAAGTAATTATAAACAGCAAACAAACCATATTTCTGATGAAAGTTCAAACCAGCAAAATTAAAGAAAAAACCCACAACTACTGTGTAGCTAACTATACCTGCTGCTCTCAAAAATACTGTATTTTACAAGCCACCAATCATTCTTCATGCTGAATTCTAAGAATGTCAGGTTCCTATCATCTTTTTAAACACCCTGAATATACAAAACAAAGCACAGACCCTGAAAGCTCTGTCAAAGAACAAACATACATAACTGTGATCACCTCGGTGTGCAACGTAGATGCTGGTATAAAATACATACTGACAGGGACAGCAACAGAAGTGCTGTAAAGTGGTTTACATTTTCACTTGCTTCCTGGGGACTGTGGCTGGTGTGCATAGCAATCCTAATTGCTTTAACAACTAAATTCTGTACAGTAAAATTAAATTTGTTTTGCTTCAGCAACTTCCAAAGAGCAAAAATGACATTTTCTGGAGGATGAGGTTTTGTGTTACATTTCGGTGGTGTTTAAAATTCTTTCAGTGCTAGAAGTATGATTAGATCTGATAGTTCCCTTTGTAAAATTCATTAAAGCTACAAATTCTGAACGACTGCAAGGAAGTTCAGTGCTTACCTCCAACTGAACGTCATTAGTTATGGCACAGATTAGAGTATAAAAGCCCAGCCTACATCTGTAATTATAATATAAACACAAAAAATATATATTTAACATCAGCACAGTGCAAAAGATTTATCATCAGCTTAAAGCCATATACTACAAGAGACATGGTATATTAAAACTTTAATTAAAAACAACTGGAAGATGAATTCTAGGCTGCTGAAGTGAATTAGAAGTTAGATTAAAATCACACACAAGATGTTTCCTGATATCTGAATTACTAATAAAATATGAGCAAAAAATTATGCTACAGATTTCTGCCATGTATTATATTAATGGCTCACATAATGGTGTGCCTTTTGGTATTTTTACTCAATATTTCAGATTTCTTAGGAAGCAAAACCTAAGTGGTAAAAATTACAAAATAACAAAGTAAAACACCTCCACAAATGGAAGCTCAGTGTAGAAACAAAAAATAATTCCCAGCTTTCCTTGCATCATCTCCCATGCACCATTTTTTCTTCAGTGGTGAATTTTTTTCTTCAACTGAATCTCCAAAAAAAAGAGACTTGGAAGCCAATTACATAAATCAAAACACAACACAAATCACGTTACACAGCATAAAATTAATCAGTATCTGATGAGAGTTAAAGACTGGACTTTATGATAGAAAATATTTCAATATTTCCTATGAAGCTTAGTAGTACCTGAAATATCTGGTACAGACTGGAGCAGCCTGATGCTTTTCAAAAACAAGTAAAAGTTACAAAACCTCTGATAACTTGATACTTTTTTTCTTTAATTAAAAAAATAAAAATTTAATGGAAAAAATAATTATCTTTACACTAGCTCTGCAACACATTCTTGAATGTGACTTCTGGTGCAGGTCGTTTTTTTCAGTCTACTATTATTATTTAGACTATTCTTTCCTGTAATTAGATGTTCCAGCATAGACTTGGTATTGGAAGAAAACTCTTCCTTTAATATCCAGCTGACTCTTAGCTCTAGTAATTTCAGAACAGAGTTCACTATTACACCTGGCAAGCACAGTAACTCTGTACAATGTGAATTTCAAAGGGCTTTCAGACATGCCAAGAGGTTTTAACATTCCATGCTCACTTACATGTGCAAGATATGCGGATCAACAGCAAAAAGGGCTAATGCCTCAAAATGAACGTAATTATCATCGTTAGCACTTTCTAAATAACAAAGCACTTTCGAAATAACAATGTTAACTTACAACTTTAAAGCACAAAGAATTAAAGCACAAAGAAATTGATAAAACTGAAAACTGAGATTTTAAGATTAGATTCCACTTTCATAAATTTTATTAACAAATTGCTCAACATGCAAGCCTGGGAAATTATAAGTGCATTTTTGTATCACACTGGTACTACATTTAACAACTGTGGTCTATTTAGACATTTAATTTTATTAGGTTTGTTTATCTGTTAAGGCAGTGGTACCAATCAAAAAAGTGACAGCTCAAGAACTGGACAGTCTACATTATCAACTTCAAAAGACACAGGTCTACTCCCTACAAAAGACATATGAACAGTGTTTTCATGAAAAAACATGCATTGATAGAAGTACATCATGTCAATCAACATCCACATCCCCAGCACCTCTCTACAGCAACTGCACCTTTGCAGTACAATAGATGGAAGATACTTTTGCAGCAGTCATATGAAGAGGAATGAACAATTAAAGCTTATTTAAACTCTTGCTAATCTCTCTGTGAAAAACATACACTGCACACTCCATTAGCAACAACCTTCCTTGGTTAGTATTGCAGCAGTGAGCTCCTTTAATCAGTTAAAAGTGACAGCACAGATCAAACAGGAAGCTTTCTTTAGTTGTAACAAATCTGACTTTCTACTGCATTTATCAATACTTTTTTTTTTCAGTTACGCGAATAACTAAAATGATTCCAAAGTTGACTGAGATTAAAAACTGTTGAAAACACTAAGAATAAATATTTTACATGCCATAATTTCTTCTTCATTTAAAATATACACAACCACTTACACATCATCATTAATTTCTGCTTTTTAGACCAAATGAAAGATAGACAGCAAGGGAAATAAAGTTTCAGCTGGGTTGAGAGGGAATGACAACAGAAACAAATTTGAGCAGGCCTCAAGGAGGTTATTGTTAAAAATCACAGCTAGACAGAAAAACTTAAAAGACTCTTGTCAAGGTCATTTAAGCATATTTTACAATTCAGTAATATAGTATTTAGGTTCTGTACATATTTTGCCATCTGTTTTCTCAATAAAGCCCTGACATAGTCGAACACTTAGGTGCTGACAAGCCCTAAACTGTGGTGAGGAGCACAGCAGAGGGCAGTCTCTGCAGCAATTAATGAGAACCCGAGAAAAAAAGAACAAAACTATTTCAAAAAGGAGCTCACAGAAACATCCAAACTACAGCTCATTAAATGGTCTGACATCACATCACCCCAAAACAGCACACAGATATGCCACCCTAGCATCCCACTATGGTTTAGATTAATAGGCTACAACTATGCATACTTTTGAATATCCATATCTAATCAATTCTTTAGCAACAACAATCCCTGTGACAAGAAACAATTATTTTATACATAGATATGAGTAGATAAGATGGATGTCTCCAGGCTGCAATGAAAAGATGACAGAACAGTGAAAATAAAAAGGAATTACTTTAATTTAGCAGTTACTTAAAATGTTTAGAAACCTTCAAGCATAACAAATGAAGACTAAAGAAATTCCTAGAATTCCAGGGATTGTTAACAGATCTCACAGGGCAGCAAGAAGCATGATAACAAGACAGTAATTTCTTATCACCTATTCACAGTTTAGACTTCAGCTTTCATTGTCTTAAAAGTAAATATGCCTGTCCTTGCTTTAAACAGGGATTATACTCTTTCTGAAATTAAAAATATTGCTGCTATTTTAGTTCTCTAGTAAGATTCCCCTACCCCTTTCAAACTGTATCCTTGTTCGCTCAGGCTCTTGCACCCTGGTCTCATTTTAATCTCTGTATTTTTAGCATGTTATTTTTATGCCAATGCTTGCCACTGCTTCAGTAGTAAGAGTAAACGTTCATGGGTACTAGTATGTATATGACACTTTCACTTCAAAGAGGTGACTGAACCGAAACTAAACTAATCCCAAATTAAACTGAAGATACAATTGAAGTTCCATAATTTCCATCTCATTTGACATTTAAATTCATACAAAATGGTATTAGTTTAGTCCTCCATAGCAAGTTATCCTCAAGCTGTATTTACAATACTCTAAAAAAAGACAAATTTCTTCCTTATTTATGTTTTAATATTCCAGTACCCACTGAATTCGATAAACATATTTAGAAACATAACCTAAAGAAAATGGGAACATAGCCATTTCTCTAAAGCTTTTATCCAAAACCTCCAAAACATTAGCTATCTAATTCAGCAGTCTTCAGAGAGTATACAGGGATCAAGACTGTCTTCTAATTTTATATGATTGAGCTATAGGCTTTGCAAGTTCAAAAAAACAAAAAGTCTCTCACCATTATGTAACAAAGATTCATGTGCTAGCTTCTTTCATGTGGCCATCCTCCTCAGGCTCTTTTCAACTCTATTTTGCAATATTAACTAAATGTGTCTCAGCAGTAATTTTTAAGTTTTTTTTAAGTTCTCCCTAATGATTTAACCTGATTAGCCCTGTCATTATACTATTCATAGGTATGTGGGAGGGGAGAGGACAAGGATCTTCTGACTCTTTTTTTTCTTTCCATGAAAGTAAGTTGAGACTTCTAGAGACTGACATTATGAAAAACAGAACATAAATCACAAAATTATACAACTGATGGATGATCTCTGCACTTCACAGAACTCACAGTCACTTACATACCACAAACACAGAACAATCACATTTCATTTGAGCTCTTCTCTTGTTATTTATAGGATAGAAAACCCTAAACCACAAACTATTTTAGCTACTTAGATCTCTGATGCCCCAAGTTTTTCATTCCTAAGCTCATCTGAGATAATGGTGACTGTTTCACTGAGCAAATCCCTAAAAAACTGCTGTATAAATTTTAAAATTTTCCTTCTGAAGTATTTTCTCTTCATGGACATAATTCCCTAAGGTTTTCTCTTTCTAATTAATATAACCTGTAGCTGATTTTTCAGGAAGACACTGTAAGCAAGGCATACCAGCCATGCATGTTGATTTTTTCCTATGATATCTGTTTCGATATTACAACTATGATGAGGTGTCCTGTAAGACGAAGATGACAAAAGCCCTTGCTACTACAGAAGAAAGAAACCATCCTCAATCAGGATAAGTTGAATGGATAACTATGGCAAATGGTAAATATAACCCCCAAAGAACCGACTGGTGACAGTCAAAGTTTGCAGAGGATTATGCTTAACTGAATCTGTGCCCATGAAACCTGCTGGGATTCTTCTCACTCCTGAGAAGGCAAGTAGCAAAGTCAGAACTCAGAATTTTGCAGACTGAAACAACTATTCAGAATTTGCAGTGCTGTAGTTTCTTAATACTGTGTCAGTCCCATTGCAAACATTTCAGTAATTTCTTGAGGGAACTCACATAATTTATGTTTGTGCGCAGCTAACTCCCCGACTGCTAGAACAGAACAAAGCTGACTAGGCTTTCAAGTGTGCCCTACTTTTGCATCCTTCCAAACAGAATTCATAGTTCATGAATTTATGACAACAACCAAAAAAGATACTGTCAAGTATGATTGTTTGGACTATTAAGCTGTGCTAGTTTTGCTGCTGCTAAAGACTTGAAGTCTCATACCTCCTGACTGTTGCCTTACCCTCTCCACTTTTGGGCTGTACAGCCAACACCTTCTCTCATAGCTTTGAAGCCTGTCAAATCCATCACTAAGTCATTTTAATTCAACAAGACTGCAGAATGTCATAAAACACTTTTGTTTGTTCAGTTTTGGTCAAATTTGCATGCTAAAACAGATCATAATACTCTGAAAGGTGAAAAGACTGACACAAGGGCTAGGAGCAAGTGGTTGAGACCGGGGAGGTAAAGAGGTGAGGACAGAGACAAGCAGCAACTCCTCACCCCAGCAGCAGAGGGACAACTCCAAACGGGACTGCACTTCATGGAACCATATTCTGTGAGTTCATCCACTTCCCCTCACCCCTCAAAACATCTCAAACAACTACCCATTCTTTTCATCCTAAAAAACACAAACAAAATCCACAAAAAAACCCACCACAGAAAAGCAACCACACATCTACAACCATTTGCATCTCTTCCTGATTATGTGAACAGGACAGTTAAAAGAAAGTATTGGTTTCTCTTCAAAAGCATTCTCTGAAACACTGTGGGTGTAAAGCACCACAAAACTTGCATTTCTCTTTGAGGATATTTCCTCTCAAATAAAAATGATAAATTAAACACCCAAGTGTTTAACATGGTGAGTTCAACAGCTGAACATCTCTGCACATTCATTACTTTAAGATACTCAGCTAGTATTCTCAACCTATTACCTTTGTGTAAATAGTATAAACACACCAGATGAGAATCCAGGACTCAGAAGCAAATGCCTTTTTTTTTTTTTCAGTGGACAGCAATAACAGATAAATCTTAATTTTCTGGGTACTTGCAGCAGAAGGCATAAAACAGCAACCTACTAGATGAACACTAACAGAAATAAAAAAATAGTACCTCAGGCATAAAATGGAATTTATATACAGATAACAACTTGGGAATGGACAAAAATTAAAAATCACTCTTTCTAGCATTTATCCCAATGAGCTGTTAAACTTGAATGAACAATTTCAACCATGACCAAAGAACTTGTGCTGATTTCTTGGTCACACTATAAGGCAAACAAACTTATAGCATCTAGTAACTTAAAACACAGACCACAAGGAAAACCCATACAAAAATACTTTATGTAGAATATTACAAAAATTTCACTATAGGATGTGAAAATCAAATGCTCTGTAAATAACCAGACCTCATAATAAAAATGCATGAGAAAGCTTCACAAGGCTATAAAGACATAGCATTGTAGAGGCTTTCTGTGCCTTATAAAAACAGTCTCTTTCCTATTAAATCTAAGTGGACTCTTGGGCCTAATGTTAGCAATCCGTTACACAAATTAAGATAAAATCCTGACAGGAACGAATTCACTTCTGCAAACTCAATTCAAGAACATAAGCACTGTGGCTGCAGAGCTCTTTCACAGTTCCAATCTTTCACTAAATCAAAAGAAAGTACATTTGGTTTCCGAAACCTCGTTAAAGCACATGTTCTTTTTATTAAGAAAACATTAGAAATTTGTGATAAATTCACAAGAATGTAAAACTCCTTTCTATGCGAAGGCAGACAAATTTTTTTAGTATGTATTGGTGCAATAATCCTGTCCAGAAAACCATGTCATCACTTGAGCTGTTGAACTAATACATATTAAACATCACTATGCAAGTCAGGGAAAAACACTGGCAAGCTAAGTGATCTAAGTCCCTCCTCAGAACTCTCAAATCATGGTAAGAAGCAAAGATTCAACACTTAGGAAAGTGCAATTCAGCTGAAACGCTTCTTTGCCCAAGATCAAGGAGTGAATCTTTTAGTGTAATGAACTTCCAACACATCATTTGAACTCAATTCTTACAGTAATCAAGCTGAAGATGACTCTTCAAACAGTGGTGGTGTAAACTCTGTTTAAAATCTTTTCTTTCTTTGGTAGCATCTTTAAAGCCTCTTCCCTTCACCAACTTGTGAGTTGAAAGCTGAATACTGTATTTTGTTTCTTATACAAAAAAAAAATCTCAGTTATCTTTAATATTCTTTGTCAGTGAAATGGATAAATAGTGAAATGTATGTTAACCCATACTATACGCTTGCTTGTATTAACAAACACCCAGTAACTCATTAGAAAACAAAGACAAAAGCAAAACCCCAAAAAATCTCAAAACTCAACATAAATTTTGTCGCATCATTAGAACTCTATAAAATAGTTTGACAACTAAAGTTATCAGACATAGTCTGATAACTTGTTCCATAAACTCATATTATCCACTACTACCCACTGTAATTAAGAAAATGGTAACAGCAAGAGAAAATGGAAATCTCAATCCAGAAACAGTCTTCCTAGTCTTAAGTACAAGTTCAAAATTATTGTCCTTGCTTTATCTTTCATGCATTTTTATTGTGTCACCCCTGAAACAAGTTCCTCAACAGAAAAGTAGAAAACAGATAAGTTATTTGGATGTCGCTTTGAAATGAGTGTGCATAAAAAATAAGCTGAATCAAAATCTAATGGATGCAAGATAAGAAAGCTTCTCTACAACAGTTTTCCTCCTGGTGCTAATATCAGAACTCAGCAGTTCAAATAATGTGTAACAGGAAAATAGGAAGAGAGGTAAGACCACCTTCAACTGATGAATGCAGGATATCTTTGCATTTTACCACTGAGTAAATTGCATAGGTATTACACAAAAGGGCACTAAACATTAAGAACACCTTCAAAACATTTACGGAGCAATACTTGGAAGAATCCATCACACACCCAACCGCTTAAACAAACACCTAAAGATTAAGCTTGCACGAGTTACATATAACAGTGACACAAACACATTTATAAGCATTACACCAACACAGCTGATAAATCTCTTTAAAGAAAACAGCACAACACTTTATTACCCCAATATCTATAACTTGGTCATCAGGTACTTCTGAATCAGAAGGAACTCAGTGTCCCAAATCCCGAAGATGTGAACGGGAAACTGTCTCATTTATAGCTACTTTAGATGGCAGTGACTTAATCATTATTTAGTTTCATTCCAGAATCACCGTAATTTAGACTCCTTTGGAACCCACTTATTAGAAGTTTGAGCTTCATAAGAACATAATGATGCCACCCAACTGAACACAAACTGCTATTACATTCAAAACTCTAGAGCCAAATTTCCCTAATTAAGCTTATCTAAGAATGTAAGCAGCATATTTGGCAGTTCTCTTTTGGGTTCAATAATAAAGTCTTCAGTAAATTAGTCTTTAACAGGTTTTGCTATACTAATCCTTTGAATAAAAAGAACTGTAACACTGGGCATAAGGTATTTCTTTCTTAAATTCACATTTATGGAACTGTAAAAATGTGAACTTTTGAGTTAAAGTATTACTTAAGTCCTTCAGCAAAATGAGAATCCTGGATGTTGCCCTCTCATGCTGAGACCACACAGACAGGTGTTTTCCTCTAGAGATGGAGACAAATCAGTAACCTAACACCAGTCTTATGTACAAGGCTGCACCGGCACTATGATACCGAAGCATTCTGGAAACTGTTACAATTATGAAGTAATCCTATCATTACTAAAATGTGCCACAAATACTGGTATTCACCATCAATAACAGCCAGGACAGCTTGAAATATTCTTAGTGTTTCTGACCCAAAAGTGGCAGCCTTGCCCTACTGCTAAACCAGGTGTCAGGACTTCAACTGCTGCTCCAGACCACCACCAGAAGCTGCACACAATATGAAATGCTAAGGAGGACCCAACTTGTTTTTCTCTGAGAGAAGCCAGAGAAAAGAATGAAAATGCAGGGAGGAAAATGGGGAGAAAAAAGGGAAGAGTCTAGAACCAAATGATACAGAGAGCAGCTCATTATTGAAGAAACCAGAGTAATTTTTTCATTCAAGCAATAATCAAAAGACTAGCAAAGTAGAAGTACTCTAGATTCCCTGCTTATATAAAAAGCAGAATCCAGTGTCAAAGGGCAAGGCTAAGATGACAGAACAGACAGTAAGAACACTAACTGGATATGGGGCTCAGGGCCAATATCAGCATTTCAGTATGCTGCTTGGGAAGCTGCCACTGTCTTTACAGAAAGTTTTTCAGATCAAAGAGGTCAGCCAAATGGTAACAGAAAAGAGTGAAAGCTGTGGTTCACTGGAAGAGATAAACTCTGTTTCCTCTCTATGACAGGGGAGTAGAAAGAAAGAAATAAAGCATATTTTCTCTGATTTAGGTATGAATCAGAAATGTGATGAAAAGTAAACTGAAAAGGTTACGCATGTAGAAATTAGAACTACCCACTCTGGTGCATTTATCTTGTAAGTAATAAGAAAAAGCAACAAATTTTGAAGACAAAACTCCGAATATCACTGTGAAGCACTAGAGCCATAACAACAGCACAACACTCTTACACCTTCACTGCAGTGACCCTAAGAAACAGGCAGGTTTATCCAGACCCTAACCACAGCATCTGACAGGCTGCAAGTACTCTAGTTACTACTTGTCTGTGCATTCGTCACTGCTACGTTTGAAAATACTTGGTCCTTCCTTTACCTAGCAATTTGAGGAGCCTTGACCAGCTGAAGTGGAAGACTAGTTTTCCTTAGCATACTTTGCCAAGATTTCCC
The DNA here is from genome assembly GCF_001715985.3 of Manacus vitellinus. Taxonomy (NCBI): domain Eukaryota; kingdom Metazoa; phylum Chordata; class Aves; order Passeriformes; family Pipridae; genus Manacus; species Manacus vitellinus. The sequence continues at coordinate 9,728,989 of NW_021940750.1, forward strand.
AGCAGCAAATTGTCCCAATGCACTGGAGCAGCACAGCTGGAAACCTCCAGGGTGCAGCAATACACACAACCCATGCCTCAACAAGCACATATATCCATGTTTCAGAACAATCTTGAGTTACAGCCTCTACTTCTTCCTACCAGTTTTCTCACTTCAGTTTAGGATATGATTCTGCAAGATGGAGACACCTTTTACCTTATTCCAAAACTCCCTTCCCCACTTACCTTTACACTGGCTTTGGCATCACTAGAGCTCTCCATGAGGCGTCTTATTGGAATAAAATGGCTGAAAATAAACCCAAGAGAAAGATACCTCTCATTCTCAGTAGCAAAACGCTGAGACCATGAGAGATCATCTACATATTAAACAGTGGTCTCTCCATCACCAAAACAATTGCATTTTTGATGACTTACAGATTTTTAAAACCTAACTGTTATAAACTCTTATTTGGTATAGAGTAGACCGTTTATACCCCAAAAAATCATACCGAGTCTGCACACAAAAAATTGTATGTGCTTGAGTGTTTAAGTGATAAAACAAATAAAATCCAAAACCATTCCAGAACTGTGCTGCGTGATCAGCAACAAATGATTCAGGAATAGAGATGCATCTCATGGTATTTGCCTTCTCCATTTTAGAAGAACTTTACAAACATGAATTTAAGACTAGGATTAGGATTTTTGGGTCCCACATACAAATGGGATTTTCTGGGCTTTGGCAAAAATAAGAACTATAGAATCTATTAGAATGCAAGCCAATAATGTCACCCAATACAAACAAGACTACTACTTAAGCAGTGTTTTCTTGATGTCTACCTGAATTGTTGCAGATTATTTTAAATTACTTGCTGTCAGTGACATTTTCTTAAACGTACTAGGTCACATTATGAGGAAAATACTTGATCCTTTCATCTAAAAAAAGAAACTAGACTAGTCTCCATTAAGATAAATGAATCAACATAATTTATAGAAGACAGGGAACACTTCAGCTTTCTCTTATGTAAGGAAACAATGCAAAGCTTTCACCCAGAATAGGTTTTGCTTATTTTCTTAAAAGAACCAGAAGGGTCTAGAGATCAGTAGTGTAAATTTGAAAGACACAACAAGATTTACACACGAAACAAAAGAAATACACAAATGGATGTACAGATAATGAACAGGCTACAGAAGTTAATTCATGCATTTTTAAATAAAAGGTTATTTGACAAACGTTAAGAGCAAAAAAGTGGTTTGCTTACAAAAGTCTTTAAGATTTTATTAAAGCCAGTGCACAAAAGGAACCAAATAGCTGTGTGAACTGAAAAAGACATGCAAATATAATAATATAATTTTAGTCAAGCCATCACATAACTGTAGCAGATAAACAGTATTGTTAGGGTAATGCTGCTGGCTCCCTTCATCCCTCATGTCAAGGGGAAGGGTGTCAGGACCTCAGACTGTCTCAACAATTATTTTTTTTTAACCAGTAAATTTTTTTTCGCTACAGGACTGAGGGAGTATAATCAAGAGGACTGACATGACCACAGGTCAATTAAAAACAGTTTGCTAGCACAATTTTCAAAGTACCACTCCGTATAATGGCTGAAACAAAATCCATTTTAAATCTAAAATAAAAATATTGTAGTCCAAGTGACCAGTAAGAGACTTTGCATAGCAGCAAAGACCATAGATATGAATTTAGAGGACTAAAATCAAGTGACACTGGGAAGTTCTTGGGTCAAGCACAACTGACCGTGGCCTAAAATTAATAAACCGTGCTAAATTTAATTTCTGTCCCTGCTATGCTAACTAGGCTCTCCAAGTTCTTAACAACTTATTAGCTCAGGCACCTGCATTTTAATCACAAGGGCTCTCAGAAAACAGACTGCTCCCTCCCTGGCACTCCAGTACATCCAGCACTATGGCTCTGCAGGGTGCTGGCCAGGTGACAGGTTACTGTCTGGGCACCAACCTTAAATTCTTTTATTCACTAGAACACGCAACTGTTGTTTCTACAGACACCAAACAGTCCAATTATAAAGCCACTGAATACAGTCTTTCAGGCAAAGTTGGGTAGACTGAAAATACCAGCAAAGAATTTTAACTGAGATTTGAAATGCCACATATGAGGTCAGTAAAATCATTTCAGGAATTATTTTGTCATAGTAAGAAGGTTCCAAAAGTAACAGCAGATGCTATGGTTTTATATTTTCCATTTGTCAGACGTACAACAGCAAATCCTTGTGGCTTAGAGTTCCTCATGAGAGGGTAGCAGAAGCAGTATGTTTTCTCAAAAGCCCAACATGCTGGCCCAGCTTCTGACCCAGCATGCACACTGTGAACAGCACTGGTACCTTACTTGAAAGCAGCTCCTCTGACGATTGTCCTAATGCCTCACAGACACCATTTTTCACTAACAGTTTTGCATATTACTTTCTTTTTCAGCACCCCTTTTGAGCACTTGTTACATGCACCCTGTCTGATACTATAAAAAAAAAAGCAAGGTTCCAAGACTATGCTTTATAATTTTGCAGAGTCAGAACGTGGGTACTTATCCTAAGGAAGTATTTAAGACTGATATTTTTTCATAGATGGAAAAAACAGAAAAAGCCCCAAAACCATTTACTTTTTCCAAAGAAGCCAGGAACACTATGGTGACTTCACCATTTTGTCTGGAACTTGAGCATGTAAAATAGTAGGCACTTTTTCAAATAATGTCAGAAGAATACTGGCCTCCTGAACAAGAGATGCAACACTGTTCACATGGCAATTACTCAGAGGAGCAAGCTCCGATCTCTTCTCTCTGGTCACCAGTGATGGGACCCAAGGTAATGGTATGAAGCTGTGCCAGGGGAGGTTTAGGTTGCATATTAGGAAAAGGTTCTTCATCCAGAGAGTGACTGGGCACTGGAACAGGCCCCCCAGGGTGGTCACAGCACCAGCCTGCCGGAGTTCAAGAAGCATTTGGACAACACTCTTAGGCACATGTTGTGATTCTTGGGGTGTTTTGTATAGGATCAGGAGTTGGACTCAGTGCTCCTCATGGATTCCTTCCAACTCAGGATATTCTATGATTCTATACTCAGAACAACCAACTGCCAAGATTGGTCACTGGGTTTAATCTTTAGTGCCAAATCAACTAACTGTGTTAGTGAGGCAAATCAAAGCAGGTATATCTGAGCTTCAATGAGTCTTGATGGAGTTTCTAAACTTTATTGTTACTTTTTACGATCAGTTACTAAGGAAACAGAAATTAATTTGGGGATGGAAATTAGCTATTATTCATTATTTCTGTTTTGTCACTTCAAACACTTATTACAATGCAATTTAGGTCAGATTATAACCCTAAATCCACTTGAAAATTTGAAAATGATCAATGCAACAGCCATTGATGATTATCACTGGAAACAACAGACTAATTACCAAGGAAACCCAATACTTACAATAATGCCTTCAATTTTTCAAGTGATGTCTACAATTTTTTGCTTCAAAGGTGCAGAAATTTACATTTTTGAAATCAAATCAATCATTTTATCTTTATGACACATCTGTTTACCAGAGACATTCTGCTAATAAAATGGTTTTATCCCACTCAATTTAAAGAAAGCATTTGAGAGCAGCTGTAGTTCTCCCCAGAGACTGCGAATGATCTCAGTAATGCAGGCAGAGGCTTTTGTTCCAGCAGTATCAAGACTAGAATGTCTGCAATAACAAAATTTATTTTTGAAAAGCAGAAGTAACAAAGTAAAATTAGGAAGGTTTAGAGATGCCACAATTTGGTAAGTTTTAGGTAACCCCACAGGCAGTCCACCACTTCCAGGAGTTTTGAAACTTGAACCAAAAGCTCATATGCCTTTTTCCAATTGACCAATTTGTGGAAAGATATTTATCTATCTGAGATGTATCTACTACCTGAAGCTCACATTTTACATTAGAAAATTATTTAGTCAGATTTATCTAGAGAACTTCCAACACAGTCAGCATTCATAATTTTTTTTATTCTTGAATTCTAAATCTATGAAAAGAGATATAATTATTTCCAGATACTTAGTTATCATTCACAGATTAAAAATATGATTACTTACAGAAAAAAATCATGTTACAAATTAAGTATTGAAATCAGAATCTATTATTTGAGGTCAGTGAGATTTATGAATACCTTCATGCTCCACTAACTCAAATCATTCTAAGTATGCACCTATACTCTTTCAAGATCAGTTCTGGAATTCTGAATACAAACAAGGGGTACTTATTAGAGAACTTTCAGTTTTAACAAGCTAAACCCATGAACATACTTTTAATGCTTTCTTATTCCTCTAAACTTTAAGCACCTATTCACACAGCTCCCATGCACAATATTTCAGTCGTAGAATAGTATGTCTTAAACTTTTTTGAGACTCTTAAACTTTTTTATGTCTCTATTTGGCTTTTGGTTCTGCAGACCCTACGGTTCCGTACATTGAATTGATACAGTACATTTCTGGATGGTTTAATTGTTAAACAAAAATTTTCAGAAACATACCTGTACGAATATATTAATATAATGGCATACAAATCTGTGAAACCTAAAATGGTGTAATGGTCAGCAGTAATATGCTTGCTTATGGGTTTCTCAAAGTACAAGTCAGAAGCTAACCAGGGAATTTGTTGTGAAGAGATTATAAAATAAGGCAAATTATTATATCTCCTTGCCTTATTTTTTTAAATAAAGAAGAAAATAAAGGTTCATAAGGGGCTGAACTAAAAGAACAGCAAGCTTAAATTAAACATGCTGATAGACAAGCTCTAGCAAATCTTGTTGTAGCAGATTAAGTTACTATCCTCAGCTGTAGACTCTGCTCCCATCAGAAGTCACTGATACTAAAAGTAGAATTGCCAGGACGAAACATGTGCTGACACCTCAGCCAGCTCAGTGCTAAGACTGGCATCGTAGTTTCAGTCAGACAACACAGTAGGAACTGTAATGACCAAGGAAAAAGCAGTTCTGTTAACTCTGCAAATGAACCAGAGCAGAGCAGTTGCGCAGAGAAAGGCATAAAACTGACATCAAATCAGATTTCCCAGAGCTATAGTTGCAATCTAAATTTTTTCTGAAGTAGCCAGAATCAGCTGTGCCAATTGTCACAAATCCATTCCAGAATAAAAAACACGCTCTCGCCAAAAAGTGTCAGAACTGTTAAACAATTAGTTATTAGGTTTAACAGGCAGCAATTAGTCATGTTACGTACTTAAAAGGCTAAATATTCAATTTCAAATCAGCCTTAAGGAATTAAGAACTGAAGATCTGTACAGAATTTTAATTATCACATGAAGTCCCAACAACAGAATTTGTAGGGAGCACTAACACATGCAATACTAAATGAACAGCATTAAATATCTTTGTAAGATTTGACAAGAGTGTGACTTAAGAGGGAACACAAACTAGCCTACATTTACTACCTAACCATTTAGGTATGCAGCTGCATTCATTAAATATTTGTATAGAAAAGACTTTAAAAATATTGACATAAGGAGAAACTATATGAAGTTCTCACCAACAGAAGTCAGAGACTGGCTTAGGGGACAAAGTATATATAAATTCAAGTTTTCAGCTCAAGTTGTTAAATTTAAAAAAACATATATGCAAATATTTAATCCTCTCCCACTACAGATGTCCTATTGCAGATTTTATACAACCTAATAAGTAAAATTCTTATTGCCTTAGTAGCTTTTATTAAAATGAAACACATACAACCTTTACTTCACATAAGATTTATAAATTATGAACCACTACTAATTAGCCACGAAAAACATACTCGAAGCTTCAAAAAGAGCTTAGTACATAATAAGCAGGTCTAACTTAATTTCTGCAGATTGCCCCATCCCAACTTCAACTGAGGTATTCAGCTCCCAAGACTGCTTTTTCAAACAAGTGCATCATACAGAAGTTCAGCATCATGCAGATGCATTTGTAACACAGGGCCCTACCCTCCTTTGCACACTGGCCACTGATCAAAACTGAGCCATCAACACAGAATCCTAAATATGGCATTTCATTTTAGCAGAAAAGAATCCACAGTTATGGCATTATTATATTGTTGTTGTATTGTTTTGTTAATCTCTAATTGAGATTTCCCAGCTCTTCACGTCCCCCCTTTTTGAAAACTAACCAACCTAAAAAAAAAAAAAAAGAAAAGCAACTTGTTACAATCTTGTAGTCCAGCACAGCGCAGCATCTGGGTGAGATATCTACCATATTTTTATGGGAAAATTTCAGCAAGGTGTAAAACATGGTTTCTACCAACAACATAGAACCCCTCTGGTGTGTCAGACCAATGGTCAATCAAGCCCCAAATGTCTCCATCTGACAGCGGCAACCAGACATGTTGTTTAGGGATAACTCGTGCATCCAGAAGCTCAGTTATTACAGGACGTTGTCCCTGCATGGTGCTACATCCCTGCCTACTCAATTATGAATGATTAAATATATCTCTCAGTGGATCTGCTTGTCTGGAAATCTGTATAACCCCATTTTTAAACTTGCTGATATTGGTTACCTCCACAAATTTCTATGACAACAAATGTCAGTAGTTCTGCACCCAGTGTGTGAGGTAACAGCTTTGAAGAGTACCTGTTTCAAACCTATGATTTTAATCAACTGCATCCTGCATTTTTGAGATCCACCACCTCCATGACCTTTTTTGTTTGTTTTCTCTAAAATCTCAGTCACATCCCCTTTGAACTGAGGGGTTCCCATCTTTCTAGTCTGTTCTTGCAAGGCTCCACCCCTTGACTGGTTTTGTTGCCCTTTTTTATCTTTTTTACTTCTCCTGTGTATTCCTTTAAACGCAGAGACCTGAACTGTACACAAGAATGAGGACAGCAGGGTTTTGCATAGCTGCAATATGATGGCTTCTGTCATCTTAATGCCTTTCCTGATACATTTAGCATTTTGTTAGCTTTATGGCTGTCACACTACATAAAGCACAACAAACAGACACAAGGGTTAAAGATAACTTTTTTGACAGTTCTATAAAAGCAAGGAGTCTGGTTCAATTTAATTGCACTTCACAAATATCAAACCATCCCACTACTCGCTAAAATTATTTCTTGAACTCCTAGCACTGAACTACTCTGCTTTGCACAGCACTAGATAATAGTCATCATTATGTCCCATTAAAACCACTATTTCTGCTCAACGTCACTCTTATTACAGAAAAGAATTCCCACTGAAACAGAACAGGTATCTGAATATATCAAAGCTGTAATGAGAGGTAAGAGAATGCAAGCACCAGAAGATCAAAAGGAGAACCAGGACTGCAGAAGGAAAGAAATGCTAAGTATAGGTATTGTTTTACAAGCCAATCCATCCTGAAGACACAAGGCAATAACATGATGAGAAAGCAAAAGATCATAAGACTTAACAGAGTACAGAAATTACGTGACCCACACACAGAATCTTTGTTTCCTTCCCAATATTGTCCATCTTCCCTATTTGGAGAGAAAGACTCATGCTTGGAGTTCTGCAGAAGGAAAGAATGCATGAAGATGAGCAACAGATAATGTGCCAAAAAAAGCAGCATCAAAAATATAAGTTCACACTAAACCAGGAAAGATCTAAGAAAAACAGTACATCATGACTCTTCAAAATTGATCATATGACTAATCACTAATTGCAGTAGGTTTACTAGCCTGGATAAAAAAGACATCAAAAAGGAAAGTTTAACCTAAAAAATACTTCATAATCTATAAACAAAAAATAACTGCTGCTTCAAAGTATCATATAATTAGATGTCCTCTTTTTCAGTCAAGAAAAAACAGCTCTCCGTTGCACTTCATTTTTACCTCTCCTTACCTAGCAAAAGCTTAAAGAAAGTAATGGCCTACAAATGATACCAAAATAACCAGCCTTTAGCTGAATAGCTTTTTGTCTGTTATGTTATCCTAAGATCCAGGATTTTTTCTTTTGGGAGGAAGGACAAGTGACATTTACTTTTTCAATTCCCAGCTTTCCTTGAGATACACTTTCAGTCCTTAATATTTACATCTTGCTTGATGAGCTCATGAAGAAAGAAGAAATTTAAGTAAGCTAAAAGGCAGGAAAGTGTCTACTCAACTGTAGAATCCTCAGATTTCCACTCTCCTCTTTCCACTGAAGCCAGGTAACTTGTCTCTTCTGAGTTCTCATCTAGCCCTTATCATACCAGTTGAAGCAACACACTTCACCACAAAGTGGTTGATGACAATAGGTTAAGTCTTAAGAGAAGAGCCCAACTCACACTAAATTAATATTCTGTGAACAAGTAAGAATTAAATTGATAATTCAGTAGAAAAAGTCTAAAAATCTAAAACCAGCTTAGGCTTAAGTGGATTCTTAGCGCTGTTTATACTCTTCAAAAATAAATGTGCGAAACAGACTATTCCACTTGTCAAAAACAAAATCAACGCTGCTGGACTCATAAGTCATTTAGTCAGGCAGCCCAAGAAGACAATGTCAAGCTGATCAGCTTTTACCTCACTTTACGCTAAGACACTGTGCTAATTCCTCCCTGTAAGTAATTAGGTTACTAATTTAGAACATATCTTGATTACTGAAAAAAAAAATGGTAAGAGCTTGTCTTATATTCTTGTACAATAATCACCATATATCCAGTTCCATTTCAACCCAATTTCCTTACCTCCTGCATTTGAGGACTTCTAATACCATTCGAACAAAACGTAAATTCCACTGCATAGAGGCACTAAGCAACTCCAGCATCACTTGATCCTACAGGAACTGATTCTGCAGAACACATGTGATGTCCACTAATGCTATATTGTCCCATTAACAGAGGACTAAGTTTGTCTGCTGACATCACACAGCCTTTCAGACACCAGGAAGAAGAGATTTGCTCTCTGAAAACAAGGATATACATCCATAAGAAGTACAACCAAAATGATACACACCTAAACAATCCAAACCCTCATCTGTTTGAAAGCTTGATACTTAACCCAAAAGCTTGAGTTTGCCTTCAGAGATGAGAGAACCTTTAGAAAGATATACCAGAGGAATTAGCAACACGCTCTCTTAGCCAATACAAGATGTGGTTAATTTCTACAGCACACAACTCAGTTATCTGTAACACAGTTTTTCTACAAAAGCAACTTGAATTTTCTTAGCCAAGGTACACTGAATTAATCTATGATTAATCTACCTCAAGTTTCATTAACAGTAGTTGACAAGTAAATGGCAATTTGACAAAACAAAACAAACAAGGACAATCAAGTTCTCAATCACAACACTGCAGGAACACAGCATGTAAGGTGAGGCCTTAGCTTTATACACAAAGGCATTACATTCGAAAGAAGAAGTTGTCATGGTATCTGCTATGCTAAAGAATTTAACTCAGTACTACAAACACCATGCAGAAAAACAGGCTTCTCTCCCTAGTTTTCTCCTCTGCCACACTGAAGACCACCTTCTAAATAAAGGGATTAACAGAGAAGGCATTACCAAAGCATACTACCTTCTTTGACCTTAACTGTGAAGATCATCCCAGTCAAGAGAACACTTGGGTTTACATTTGAATATTCAGATGAGGGCTGACTTGCTGATCTCTGCCACCCAAACCCAGATCAAGATTTGGCTCCAGGGAAACATCAAAAGTAATTTCTCTCTGTAGTGTTGTCACCAAGACGTCACGTCAGTTATATTTTACCTGCCTTCAGCCTTGAACAAGGTCAACTTTATTTAAAGTTCCTCTCTAGTATACACCTCAATAAAGACAAGTCACTTCTGTGGCATCATACTGCTAACAACAGCTCTCATATGTATCACTTGCATTCTTTATAATATACTGTTAATATGAGAAGTGACTTTTAGGCATTGGCTTACCTTGCCCTCCTTTGAGCTCACACACTTGTACTGGGAACTCCACTCAACACTACTGGTATGTAAATGAATACTTTTCCAGTATCTCCTTCCTGACTATAAAAATATACACTTATCCTTGGAAAAAGACTCTGAATGCATACAGCCACCTCCCAGCACCACTGCCAGGCCAAAGAGCAGATGCTGAGGTTGTACTGGCACTTCCGCAGTTATCAAAGGTTTATTGTTTTGCTGAATTGAACTTTCTCAAGTGCTCGAAGAAACCACTGAACAACCTCACACTACACAAACAAGACAATTCACACTGACTATTCAGTTAATTCATGCACACAGGTTGATACTTTAGATGCTAACATACTGACTATTGCCACATTTGAGTACTCGTAATGCCTTTTGTAAAGGATCCCTTCGCTGTCTGAATATATCCTTGCCAGAAATCATTCCTAGTTTTAAACTGCTTTCCCCCCAAAAAACTTCCAGACTTGAGTCTTCTAAATTATCTCTTATGGCCAAATAATCAAGAATGGCCTTTCAACAGCTTTCCCAGAAGATGAATCCCGATACAAGAATGAAATTTAGAGTTTGGTTTCTGTTTCATTTTTCTTAAGAATTATCTTTTCCCAGAATTTCTACCTAACATCTATTCTTCTGTTAGACCCCTGCAAGACATGACGAGTTTACCATCTATGCTGGTAAAGTATAGTGAATTCAATAAGAACCATCAGCTCCATGGTCAAATGTATTAACTTTCAAGCCTTTTCTCTAACCCTAGGGTCAAAATTTTAAACATAACACACTAGAGGTAAAATCAAGTATTAAAAATGATAACATAAAATTACATTAACTATTTCTTACTCATTATTTTTTCTTTAGAAGACAATTATGGTCAACCAGAACAGATACATAATGCAACAGGCAAATCACTTAAGGAAACACAAGATACTGAGATAATCTTAATACAACAGATGATAAGCATAGGTATGTCGAAACAATTACATTTCTCTGTCCAATTATTTGGCATCTTATAAGAAACCAGAATTAGATCCACAAGAGAATCTAAATGCTATGCCACCTACTAGACTCCACAACCCACAGATAAGTAACCAAGCTCTGCCCTACAATGAAAAGGGCATGTTATAAGTGCTGTTCAAATATCTAATATTCAACATTAGCAGGAACTGGCCACGTTAGCCAAGAATAAACAAAGATCAGAGATTTAAGTCTCCAGAATTTCATGCCATGCTGGGGAGATAAAAAAAAACCATTACCAAGAAGAATCCCTTTCATTTACTCTTTCTACACTTTGCCTGTAACAAGGAAATCTGTGTCCATATCATTGATTTGTACTTGATGAAGCCACTCTCTGGGCTACACATGCCATTCACTCTTTTCCTAAGTGAATATTACTCTTCGTGAATAAAACTGCCTGGTGTATAAAAGCACTTCATGCTCAAACACCCAGTGACCTGGTGGTTTAGGCATTCCCTTTGGGAACTGGCAGCTCCCCCAAAAAGCAGGAGGATTTGAACCCAAATCTCAACATGCTGGGCAGGTACTTAAACCATTTACGCACCTGTAAAGAAATGCAACATCCTTTTTCTGCCAAAAGATAAGTGTGCACGATTAGGCCTTTCTGTGTTTCCTGCTTCACAGAAGAGAAGTATTCCTTGTCCAAGTGTGCATTACCAATGGTACTGCTGTTTGCTTTCTATCTTAACTGATGCAAGCCTTAAGAGCTACAGCACTTATTCTTCCCACCCAGCTATGTGTTAGTGTGCAATTAGACACTCCAGCAGTATAAAACAAGTTGTTACCAACAGACACACCTGATTATCTCTGATTAAAAAAACACCAAACCCCAAAAACTTACTTTATAATATTCTGCAATATAAACTATTTATTCAGTTATAACTTCCTTTTTCTCCTGCTTCATACTTTATCCTGAACTATACCTAAGACATTTTGTGTAGCTTGCCTAGCTATACTGGGAGGGCAGGAAGTAGAAGGTGTACATAAAATTCTCCTGCTGTCAGAATAGCTGTATTGAAGAAAGCTGCAAAGTAGATAACTACATTAGAAAAGTAATTCTGCCAGCATAACTGATGTTAAACCATCACGTGAATTGCTTCCACTGAGTTTTCTATTGCAGACATGGCTGCAAACCTTTTCAAATATACAAATGCCTCTCTTTACCCACTAATAAAAAGAAAACAAGACAGCACTATTTAATTAATATTTACTAAAAGCCTTGAGGTTTCCAAATGCATGACCAAGGCGGTAATTAGTCTTCCAAATACCGTAATGTCAAGCCCTTCTGACACGCTACCTGTCACACTGAGAAAGTACTTAAAATAGTCAGTTGGCAGAACATTTAAAAATTTTAAACGACACATGAACACAAATATAAATCCTGTTATCTAAGAAGTAGCAGACTGTTTGAAACTTTATCCTTCAGCATTCTAAAAGGCTAACTCTGCAAAAGGAAAGCACTTAGAAGTGAAAACTGGGAAAAAACAAATGGTAGCTGAAACAGGTAGTTACAACTGTTAGCATGCGATGTTAAGTTCCAACCTTTGATGATACATTGTATCAGAATTTGCATCCAAAAATGGTGCAGGTTTTTTAAAAGCCTGCAACTTCAAATTATAGCAGGAGATTTTAATTAAAAAGCAGCAAATAGAGGTGTTAGGAAAATGTAACTATTTACATGCGAAAATAAATGGATGCATATGAACTTCAGACTGCATTAAACTTTCTGTGTCCACAGCCCTTGGTATGAACGCTAACCTCTACACTGCATTTTCACAGTTTCTAAGTCACATACAGCTGTGGTACTTAAAGATGCCTGTCACCCCTCAATGGCCTGAGAAACTCCCGCAGATTCCTAAGGCAGATAAATCAGTCTAGTGAAGAAATATCTTGATGTTAATTCCTAAGTAAGTTCAGAACTTTTGAGAAGAAATCTAATAAAAACCAAGTAATATTACAGTCTTTACCATCACCTAATTCTATGCAGAAAAAATTACCATTCACTGTTATTCCATACATTGCAAGGCAACGTGACACACATTGGAAGGATGTAAAATCTGAAAGAACAAATTTGAAAAGAATTCATTGATCATGTATTAACATTTAACTCTGTGTAAGTTTATTAACAGTAATGTAAATTAACCTTCTGCTACACTGCTTCAAAGTGCTGTCATGTTTGTGATGCCTTGTTAAAAGTAACTACCATACTAACCATTAGCTAAGATTTTAATGTGTAAAATATTGAATTTTTTTTTGATCACAGTACATTGGAAAAGAGTTTACATCTGTATAAACCAGCCAGACACTAAAGTGTTTGACATTCAGATTTGTAATAACAGTTCTAATATGATCTTAAGAAAAAAATATCTACTGCATGTGAAAGTTGCGACGACAGATTAAAACTAAAGGTTGTGGACTCAGATGTCTAAAGACAATACAAAGATACCCTATTTTTTACAAAGTCAGTAAAAACACCTCAATCCTCCAAAAAGGCAGAGAGGTCTCTTTAAGGCATAGGAAGCTGTACACTGAAGCAGCAAAAAGATCACCAGTCACTTGTTAGAAGTCTGACGGCAGTCACTGATATATCATCACGTACAAAAAACCCTCACAGCACTGGTTGATATTTACCCCTTGTAATATTCCTCATTAAGTTATTTTTCGTGGATCTCTTTCATGAGAGACATCTAAGAACATTCCTATAAATATTTTTCAAAAAGGTCAACTACAAGTTAATTTAGTCTTCTCATGCGGTCTGTCTCACTAAGCTCACAGTCACCGCGTTCTTTGTTGCTTGTCTGTGGAGTCTCTCCCACCACACCGCCTCGGTCCCTCCGTAAGGAAAACACCAGCACCGCCAGGGCATTATCACCACAGCCTTTCGGAAAAGCTGTTCCGAGCCGGGATAACTCTAACTGCTGCTGACTATAAAATACGCACTGGAAGTCGCCCATGTTTAAACTGTTTTAACTTAGCCCTTCATAAACCAAAATGAAGCCATGTGAGGCACCATTTCCAAACACAGAGCTGCCAAGGGATCAGAAGCGCAGAGCAGGGGCCCTCAAGTTTCCCCGCTCGCTAAAACACTGCCTGTAACCACGCAGAGAGAGCGCACAGCTAGGTGCGGGAGGTTTCCTTACACCTCCCAGGCCTAAGCTCCCGGGAGGCACCCGAGTGTGGAAGGGAGGG